>NC_135503.1:179727272-180027272 GCF_052857255.1 Amblyomma americanum
CTACACGTGTACTTTTCTCGAGCCACATTCACAGAATTATTCTTAAAATTTTACATGCTTTAGACAACGTATTAGGGGCCGAGAAAGCCACTTTTACATCATACCTTCTGGCCACATTTTTCAAATTGTGCGACAATTTATGTACATACGGTAACACAACTGGTCTTTTGGCATCTCGCTGGCTGGCCCCAGCCTGATTGTGCCGGTCACCGCAAAACTGTCTCAGCTTCTTTAACAATTTATCATATGCTCTTGCAGTAACAAGGTTTGGAAATCCTGCGTTCGTTAACCTTAAAATCTGCTCTTGGAAACTAGTCGTCATGCTGTGAAAGCATAATTTCATCAATTCTGAGCCCGCGCTAGAAAGTGCAATGCTATCTTTCACTAGCTTGGAATGGTCGACATGTAGCCAGGTAGCAGCTTAACACTCGCCAGCACACATGAAGTGTGCTGAACATCAAGGTAAGGTCCAGAAACCACAGCTCTTTTTCTTGGGACATTTGCTCCAAGGTAAACCTGAGATAAAGGCCTTGCTCCTTAAACAACTTGAGAAGATGTACAGGTCCCGAACTATCACAACCTTTATAAAAGACCAGAAAATCATCGACATAGCAAAAGATTTTTCCCCCAGCCCATGCACATTCTGGACAATTTTCTATCTACCCTACTCAAGAAAATATTGCTTAGCACAAGGTCAACCTTTGAACCACTACATATTCGAGACTTTAGAACACATACCGCACTGCACTACTCTACAAACATGCTCTTCAAATAAATGCTATTCAATAACATGCTCTTCAGATAAATTTCAGAAAAGGATTCATGCAAAATTATCTATGGTTATTTGCAAAAGCATCTGTCTACTTCGCATCTTGAAGATCCATTTCTTGTACTCAATTCGCAGTGTGGTTGAGTATCTTAAGAATGACAATCCAGCGGATTGTCTTGTGATTAGTGTCGATGTAGAACTATTTTATTCTATCCCGTATGAAGATCTTGTGAAAAGCTTATGAATGTGTATATCGGAGCACAACGATGAGCTCGTGTTTAGGAACGGGTGTGTAACATAAGTCTTTTTTGGCACTTGCCTCCTTTTATTTGAAGTGAAGAGCATGTTTGTGGAGTATGGCAGTGCGGCATAGGTTCAAAAGTCTGCTAAATGTATCGATTCGAAGGTTGGTTGCCCCTGTGCTAAGCAATATTCTCTTAAGCAGGGTGGAAGGAATGATTGCCAAGAAATTGCATGGGCTGGGGGAAATCTTTCGCTACGTCTATGATTTTCTGGTCTTTTACAAAGGTTGTGATAGTGTGGGACCTGTACATATTGTGAACTTGTTTAAGGAGCAAGGCCTTTGTTTTAAGCTTACCTTGGAGAAAATGTCCCAACAAAAAGAGCTGCGGTTTCTGAACCTTGCCTTGATGTTCTGCACACGCCATGTGTGCTAGCGATATTCACCCAGGAGTGTTAAGCAGCTACTTGACTGTTGGTCGAACGATTCTAAGCTAGTGAAAGATAGCATTGCGTCGTCAAGTCTAGGCTCGGTATTGGTGAAGCCATGCTTTTACAGCGTGACAACTGGTTTCCAAGAGAAGATTTTAAGGCTAATGAAAGCATGATTTCCCAACCATGCTATTGCAGAAAAGTGCGATAAATTGTTAAAGCTGAGCATATAAGATTGGGCAAGTTGGTCTGACATGCTAAAGATAAGAATGGCGCAGCATCAAGTAACGATGACAACAGGAGAGCACACCCACGCACAAGTGCCATCTTTGGAGCGGATGCAGAATCTAAGAGCGTGTACTTGACATTCAGCGTTGGCAGCCAAGGATCGGGCTCGTTCAATCTTTAGCGTTCAAATCCGTGTTTCCTCGTTTCCTTGACTGTCAACGCTGAATGTCAAGCATGCGCTCTTGGATATTTTATCTGCTCCAGGGTTGGCACTTGTGCGTGGGTGTGCTGTCCTGCTTTCCTCGTTACTTGATGCTGTGCCATTCTTCCCTTTAGCATGTTAAAAGCTGAAACCCCTTCGCAGGGACTGGCATGATCAGGCTGGGGCCAGCCAGTGAGATGTCAAAAGACTGACTGTGTTACTGTACATACATAAATTGTTGCAAAATTTGAAAACTGTGGCCAGAAGGTATGACGTAAAAATGGTGTGTTCGGCCCCTAATAAGTTGTCTACAATCTGTAAAATTGTTAATAACTTTGTGAATTTCGTTAGGGAAAAGCACATGTGTCGAGTGAAAGGTGGCAACATATATGTGCCTTGCAACCATTGCATGCATTGCATACCATTATCATGTGGTTGGGTTTATGTTGGTGAAACTGGAATGTGTATCAATGTAAGACTACAGGAGCATGAGAGGTATTTGGATATTTTTAGGGGTTGCAGCTTATCTGCATATTACAAAGGATGTGAAGGCTGCTAGCCATTCCTTTCGGCAACACTCATTTTGGCAATACATTCACAGCAGATTAACCAGAAAATTATCGAGGCTAGACACATCTTATGACTCGGTGACGAATGTGTGAGTGTGCTGCCCATAGCATTAACATGCAGCGGGTTGGACTGTCTAGATGAGAGGAATGTTAAGGGCAAACTTTTACTTATGTTGTGATGTAGCTTATGTGTAATTGTGTAGTTTGTAGCGTGTGGCTTTTCTGTATACTCTCTGTTCACTTCAATAAACTTCAGTTGCGAGTCAGTGCCTGTTTTGTTTCTTTTCTCGTCCCTGTCTCGTGCTGATAGATTCAAGTACTTGTAGAGTAGATTCACTGAATTGTGTACTTGCAGAGGCTTGTGAGAAAACGAGAGGAATTTTCTTTCCTTTATGCAGAATGGAAGGTTGAAATTTTTTTACTTAAATGTTTGCAGCATTAAATTCTATTCGGAAAGGTAAAACCCACTTTATTGTACATTTTGTGTGCAATGGTGCCGGTGGCTGCGTGCAACTGAAAACATTCGTCCAGGTTATCTAGCTAGCGTCCTTCTTCCTTGTGCCACATTTTCTGAAATAATATTTTGTCAGATTTATTTCAATCAGAATTTCTAAGAACATATTGGTGATCACATAATGGTGATCACATATGACATAATTCAAAGCGTGATCATTGGTATTTTTTAGTCTGGGGCAGTACAATGAGAAGTACATAGTATATAGTAAAATTAAATATGACCAGTCTAACATAAACAAAACTTCTTTTTTTTAAAGGAAAATTTTGCAACTGAAGTGCTGGAGTGACATGGCATTATGAAGACGTGGACAGTGTGCTGTATTCATGATGGCACGAGAACTTGCGTACAGTGCTTCAGGTAACTGGTGAGTACCTTGGTGCTGTGCTTCTGCTAATGTAGCCAAATTATGTTTTTAATCTAAGAGTGTATCTGAAAACTTAAGCAAAAATTGAGTAGTATTTAGATATTCTTGCACCAGATACCACTGTGAGAATTTGTTATTAATGATGTGTCTCACATGTACCCTTGTCTGCTGAATATAGTAAGTATGGCTTTCGACAGGGTGAGTTGTTGGGCTAGTTGGTGTTCGGATTTTACAGGCATATTTTTAGCGCAAAGGACGGGACGAGATACAGACAAGACGAGCACGGGCGCTACTGACAACTGCTTTATTGAAGAAAGATCGAGGCATATAAATACATATCTGGCCTGCGCCAGCGCAACCTAACAAGGAACTTGGAATCACAGCAGATGACGCAGCATTATACAAAACGACAGACGTGTCACTAACGCAGTTCTGACCCCCTTTCCTGATTTTTACGAAGGCGAATATCTTCGATGCGCGTAAAGACAACTAAAACTTATACTACTGCGGCGCCGACGGCTTTTCGACTGAACGAGCTGGATAGTCGGCGGTTGTTTTATTTATTCAGTATGCGTGAACTACTATTTTTACGAATGCGAATATTTTCAATGCGCTTAAAGACAACTAAAACTTATTCTACTGCGGCGCCGACGGCTTTTCGACTGAACGAGCTGGATAGTCGGCGGTTGTTTTATTTATTGAGTGTGCGTGCCCTCCTATTTTTACGAAGGCGAATATCTTCGATGCGCGTAAAGACAACTAAAACGTATACTACTGCGGCGCCGACGGCTTTTCGACTGAAAGAGCTGGATAGTCGGCGGTTGTTTTCTTTATTGGGTGTCGGCGCCCTCCTAATTTTACGAAGGCGAATATCTTCGATGCGCGTAAAGACAACTAAAACTTATACTACTGCGGCGCCGACGGCTTTTCGACTGAACGAGCTGAATAGTCGGCGGTTGCTTTATTTATTGAGTGTGCGGGAACTCCTATTTTTACGAAACCGAATATCTTCGATGCGCGTAAAGACAACTAAAACTTATACTACTGCGGAGCCAACGGCTTTTCGACTGAACGAGCTGGAAAGTCGGCGATTGTTCTATTTATTGAGTGTGCGTGTCCTCCTATTTTTACGAAGGCGAATATCTTCGATGCGCGTAATGACAACTAAAACTTATACTACTGCGGCGCCGACGGCTTTTCGACTGAACGAGCTGGATAGTCGGCGGTTGTTTTATTTATTGAGTGTGCGTGAACTCCTATTTTTACGAAGGCGAATATCTTCGATGCGCGTAAAGACAACTAAATCTTATACTACTGCGGCGCCGACGGCTTTTCGACTGAACGAGCTGAATAGTCGGCGGTTGCTTTATTTATTGAGTGTGCGTGAACTCCTATTTTTACGAAAGCGAATATCTTCGATGCGCGTAAAGAAAACTAAAACGTATACTACTGCGGCGCCGACGGCTTTTCGACTGAACGAGCTGGATAGTCGGCGGTTGTTTTCTTTATTGGGTGTCGGCGCCCTCCTAATTTTACGAAGGCGAATATCTTCGATGCGCGTAAAGACAACTAAAACTTATACTACTGCGGCGCCGACGGCTTTTCGACTGAACGAGCTGAATAGTCGGCGGTTGTTTTATTTATTGAGTGTGCGTGCCCTCCTATTTTTACGAAGGCGAGTATCTAAGATGCGCGTAAAGACAACTAAAATTTATACTACTTCGGCGCCGACGGCTTTTCGACTGAACGAGCTGGATAGTCGGCGGTTGTTTTATTTATTGAGTGTGCGTGCACTCCTATTTTTACGAAGGCGAATATCTTCGATGCGCGTAAAGACAACTAAAACGTATACTACTGCGGCGCCGACGGCTTTTCGACTGAACGAGCTGGATAGTCGGCGGTTGTTTTATTTATTCAGTATGCGTGAACTACTATTTTTACGAAGGCGAATATCTTCGATGCGCGTAAAGACAACTAAAACGTATACTACTGCGGCGCCGACGGCTTTTCGACTGAACGAGCTGAATAGTCGGCGGTTGTGTTATTTATTGAGTGTGCGTGCCCTCCTATTTTTACGAGGCGAATATCTTCGATGCGCGTAAAGACAACTAAAACTTATACTACTACGGCGCCGACGGCTTTTCGACTGAACGAGCTGGATAGTCGGCGGTTGTTTTATTTAATGAGTGTGCGTGAACTCCTATTTTTACGAAGGCGAATATCTTCGATGCGCGTAAAGACAACTAAAACTTATACTACTGCGGCGCCGACGGCTTTTCGACTGAACGAGCTGGATAGTCGGCGGTTGTTTTATTTATTCAGTATGCGTGAACTACTATTTTTACGAAGGCGAATATCTTCAATGCGCTTAAAGACAACTAAAACTTATTCTACTGCGGCGCCGACGGCTTTTCGACTGAACGAGCTGGATAGTCGGCGGTTGTTTTATTTATTGAGTGTGCGTGCCCTCCTATTTTTACGAAGGCGAATATCTTCGATGCGCGTAAAGACAACTAAAACGTATACTACTGCGGCGCCGACGGCTTTTCGACTGAACGAGCTGGATAGTCGGCGGTTGTTTTCTTTATTGGGTGTCGGCGCCCTCCTAATTTTACGAAGGCGAATATCTTCGATGCGCGTAAAGACAACTAAAACTTATACTACTGCGGCGCCGACGGCATTTCGACTGAACGAGCTGAATAGTCGGCGGTTGCTTTATTTATTGAGTGTGCGTGAACTCCTATTTTTACGAAAGCGAATATCTTCGATGCGCGTAAAGACAACTAAAACTTATACTACTGCGGAGCCAACGGCTTTTCGACTGAACGAGCTGGAAAGTCGGCGATTGTTCTATTTATTGAGTGTGCGTGCCCTCCTATTTTTACGAAGGCGAATATCTTCGATGCGCGTAATGACAACTAAAACTTATACTACTGCGGCGCCGACGGCTTTTCGACTGAACGAGCTGGATAGTCGGCGGTTGTTTTATTTATTGAGTGTGCGTGAACTCCTATTTTTACGAAGGCGAATATCTTCGATGCGCGTAAAGACAACTAAAACTTATACTACTGCGGCGCCGACGGCTTTTCGACTGAACGAGCTGAATAGTCGGCGGTTGCTTTATTTATTGAGTGTGCGTGAACTCCTATTTTTACGAAAGCGAATATCTTCGATGCGCGTAAAGAAAACTGAAACGTATACTACTGCGGCGCCGACGGCTTTTCGACTGAACGAGCTGGATAGTCGGCGGTTGTTTTCTTTATTGGGTGTCGGCGCCCTCCTAATTTTACGAAGGCGAATATCTTCAATGCGCGTAAAGACAACTAAAACTTATACTACTGCGGCGCCGACGGCTTTTCGACTGAACGAGCTGAATAGTCGGCGGTTGTTTTATTTATTGAGTGTGCGTGCCCTCCTATTTTTACGAAGGCGAGTATCTAAGATGCGCGTAAAGACAACTAAAACTTATACTACTGCGGCGCCGACGGCTTTTCGACTGAACGAGCTGGATAGTCGGCGGTTGTTTTATTTATTGAGTGTGCGTGCACTCCTATTTTTTCGAAGGCGAATATCTTCGATGCGCGTAAAGACAACTAAAACTTATACTACTGCGGCGCCGACGGCTTTTCGACTGAACCAGCTGGATAGTCGGCGGTTGTTTTATTTATTCAGTATGCGTGAACTACTATTTTTACGAAGGCGAATATCTTCGATGCGCCTAAAGACAACTAAAACGTATACTACTGCGGCGCCGACGGCTTTTCGATTGAACGAGCTTGATAGTCGGCGGTTGTTTTATTTATTGAGTGTGCGAGCCCTCCCATTTTTACGAAGGCGAATATCTTCGATGCGCGTAAAGACAACTAAAACGTATACTACTGCGGCGCCGACGGCTTTTCGACTGAACGAGCTGGATTGTCGGCGGTTGTTTTCTTTATTGGGTGTCGGCGCCCTCCTAATTTTACGAAGGCGAATATCTTCGATGCGCGTAAAGACAACTAAAACTTATACTACTGCGGCGCCAACGGCTTTTCGACTGAACGAGCTGAATAGTCGGCGGTTGTTTTATTTATTGAGTGTGCGTGCCCTCCTATTTTTACGAAGGCGAGTATCTAAGATGCGCGTAAAGACAACTAAAACTTATTCTACTGCGGCGCCGACGGCTTTTCGACTGAACGAGCTGGATAGTCGGCGGTTGTTTTCTTTATTGGGTGTCGGCGCCCTCCTAATTTTACGAAGGCGAATATCTTCAATGCGCGTAAAGACAACTAAAACTTATACTACTGCGGCGCCGACGGCTTTTCGACTGAACGAGCTGAATAGTCGGCGGTTGTTTTATTTATTGAGTGTGCGTGCCCTCCTATTTTTACGAAGGCGAGTATCTAAGATGCGCGTAAAGACAACTAAAACGTATACTACTGCGGCGCCGACGGCTTTTCGACTGAACGAGCTGAATAGTCGGCGGTTGTTTTATTTATTGAGTGTGCGTGCCCTCCTATTTTTACGAAGGCGAGTATCTAAGATGCGCGTAAAGACAACTAAAACTTATACTACTGCGGCGCCGACGGCTTTTCGACTGAACGAGCTGGATAGTCGGCGGTTGTTTTCTTTATTGGGTGTCGGCGCTCTCCTAATTTTACGAAGGCGAATATCTTCGATGCGCGTAAAGACAACTAAAACTTATACTACTGCGGCGCCGACGGCTTTTCGACTGAACGAGCTGAATAGTCGGCGGTTGTTTTATTTATTGAGTGTGCGTGCCCTCCTATTTTTACGAAGGCGAGTATCTAAGATGCGCGTAAAGACAACTAAAACTTATACTACTGCGGCGCCGACGGCTTTTCGACTGAACGAGCTGGATAGTCGGCGGTTGTTTTATTTATTGAGTGTGCGTGCACTCCTATTTTTACGAAGGCGAATATCTTCAATGCGCATAAAGACAACTAAAGCTTATTCTACTGCGGCGCCGACGGCTTTTCGACTGAACGAGCTGGATAGTCGGCGGTTGTTTTATTTATTGAGTGTGCGTGCCCTCCTATTTTTACGAAGGCGAATATCTTCGATGCGCGTAAAGACAACTAAAACGTATACTACTGCGGCGCCGACGGCTTTTCGACTGAACGAGCTGGATAGTCGGCGGTTGTTTTCTTTATTGGGTGTCGGTGCCCTCCTAATTTTACGAAGGCGAATATCTTCCATGCGCGTAATGACAACTAAAACTTATACTACTGCGGCGCCGACGGCTTTTCGACTGAAGGAGCTGAATAGTCGGCGGTTGCTTTATTTATTGAGTGTGCGTGAACTACTATTTTTACGAAAGCGAATATCTTCGATGCGCGTAAAGACAACTAAAACTTATACTACTGCGGAGCCAACGGCTTTTCGACTGAACGAGCTGGAAAGTCGGCGATTGTTCTATTTATTGAGTGTGCGTGCCCTCCTATTTTTACGAAGGCGAATATCTTCGATGCGCGTAATGACAACTAAAACTTATACTACTGCGGCGCCGACGGCTTTTCGACTGAACGAGCTGGATAGTCGGCGGTTGTTTTATTTATTGAGTGTGCGTGAACTCCTATTTTTACGAAGGCGAATATCTTCGATGCGCGTAAAGACAACTAAAACTTATACTACTGCGGCGCCGACGGCTTTTCGACTGAACGAGCTGAATAGTCGGCGGTTGCTTCATTTATTGAGTGTGCGTGAACTCCTATTTTTACGAAAGCGAATATCTTCGATGCGCGTAAAGACAACTAAAACTTATACTACTGCGGAGCCAACGGCTTTTCGACTGAACGAGCTGGAAAGTCGGCGATTGTTCTATTTATTGAGTGTGCGTGCCCTCCTATTTTTACGAAGGCGAATATCTTCGATGCGCGTAAAGACAACTAAAACGTATACTACTGCGGCGCCGACGGCTTTTCGATTGAACGAGCTTGATAGTCGGCGGTTGTTTTATTTATTGAGTGCGAGTGAACTACTATTTATACGAAGGCGAATATCTTCGAAGCGCGTAAAGACAACTAAAACGTATACTACTGCGGCGCCGACGGCTTTTCGACTGAACCGGCTGGATAGTCGGCGGTTGTTATATTTATTTAGTGTATGTGGCGTCCTATTTTTACGAAGGCGAATATCTTCGATGCGCGTAAAGACAACTAAAACGTATACTACTGCGGCGCCGACGGCTTTTCGATTGAACGAGCTTGATAGTCGGCGGTTGTTTTATTTATTGAGTGTGCGAGCCCTCCCATTTTTACGAAGGCGAATATCTTCGATGCGCGTAAAGACAACTAAAACGTATACTACTGCGGCGCCGACGGCTTTTCGACTGAACGAGCTGGATAGTCGGCGGTTGTTTTCTTTATTGGGTGTCGGCGCTCTCCTAATTTTACGAAGGCGAATATCTTCGATGCGCGTAAAGACAACTAAAACTTATACTACTGCGGCGCCGACGGCTTTTCGACTGAACGAGCTGAATAGTCGGCGGTTGTTTTATTTATTGAGTGTGCGTGCCCTCCTATTTTTACGAAGGCGAGTATCTAAGATGCGCGTAAAGACAACTAAACTTATACTACTGCGGCGCCGACGGCTTTTCGACTGAACGAGCTGGATAGTCGGCGGTTGTTTTATTTATTGAGTGTGCGTGCACTCCTATTTTTACGAAGGCGAATATCTTCAATGCGCTTAAAGACAACTAAAACTTATACTACTGCGGCGCCGACGGCTTTTCGACTGAACGAGCTGGATAGTCGGCGGTTGTTTTATTTATTGAGTGTGCGTGCCCTCCTATTTTTACGAAGGCGAATATCTTCGATGCGCGTAATGACAACTAAAACTTATACTACTGCGGCGCCGACGGCTTTTCGACTGAACGAGCTGGATAGTCGGCGGTTGTTTTATTTATTGAGTGTGCGTGAATTCCTATTTTTACGAAGGCGAATATCTTCGATGCGCGTAAAGACAACTAAAACTTATACTATTGCGGCGCCGACGGCTTTTCGACTGAACGAGCTGAATAGTCGGCGGTTGCTTTATTTATTGAGTGTGCGTGAGCTCCTATTTTTACGAAAGCGAATATCTTCGATGCGCGTAAAGACAACTAAAACTTATACTACTGCGGAGCCAACGGCTTTTCGACTGAACGAGCTGGAAAGTCGGCGATTGTTCTATTTATTGAGTGTGCGTGCCCTCCTATTTTTACGAAGGCGAATATCTTCGATGCGCGTAAAGACAACTAAAACTTATACTACTGTGGCGCCGACGGCTTTTCGACTGAACGAGCTGGATAGTCGGCGGTTGTTTTATTTATTGAGTGTGCGTGCCCTCCTATTTTTACGAAGGCGAGTATCTAAGATGCGCGTAAAGACAACTAAAACGTATACTACTGCGGCGCCGACGGCTTTTCGACTGAACGAGCTGAATAGTCGGCGGTTGTTTTATTTATTGAGTGTGCGTGCCCTCCTATTTTTACGAAGGCGAGTATCTAAGATGCGCGTAAAGACAACTAAAACTTATACTACTGCGGCGCCGACGGCTTTTCGACTGAACGAGCTGGATAGTCGGCGGTTGTTTTCTTTATTGGGTGTCGGCGCTCTCCTAATTTTACGAAGGCGAATATCTTCGATGCGCGTAAAGACAACTAAAACTTATACTACTGCGGCGCCGACGGCTTTTCGACTGAACGAGCTGAATAGTCGGCGGTTGTTTTATTTATTGAGTGTGCGTGCCCTCCTATTTTTACGAAGGCGAGTATCTAAGATGCGCGTAAAGACAACTAAAACTTATACTACTGCGGCGCCGACGGCTTTTCGACTGAACGAGCTGGATAGTCGGCGGTTGTTTTATTTATTCAGTATGCGTGAACTACTATTTTTACGAATGCGAATATCTTCGATGCGCGTAAAGACAACTAAAACTTATAATACTGCGGAGCCAACGGCTTTTCGACTGAACGAGCTGGAAAGTCGGCGATTGTTCTATTTATTGAGTGTGCGTGCCCTCCTATTTTTACGAAGGCGAATATCTTCGATGCGCGTAATGACAACTAAAACTTATACTACTGCGGCGCCGACGGCTTTTCGACTGAACGAGCTGGATAGTCGGCGGTTGTTTTATTTATTGAGTGTGCGTGAACTCCTATTTTTACGAAGGCGAATATCTTCGATGCGCGTAAAGACAACTAAAACTTATACTACTGCGGCGCCGACGGCTTTTCGACTGAACGAGCTGAATAGTCGGCGGTTGCTTCATTTATTGAGTGTGCGTGAACTCCTATTTTTACGAAAGCGAATATCTTCGATGCGCGTAAAGACAACTAAAACTTATACTACTGCGGAGCCAACGGCTTTTCGACTGAACGAGCTGGAAAGTCGGCGATTGTTCTATTTATTGAGTGTGCGTGCCCTCCTATTTTTACGAAGGCGAATATCTTCGATGCGCGTAAAGACAACTAAAACGTATACTACTGCGGCGCCGACGGCTTTTCGATTGAACGAGCTTGATAGTCGGCGGTTGTTTTATTTATTGAGTGCGAGTGAACTACTATTTATACGAAGGCGAATATCTTCGAAGCGCGTAAAGACAACTAAAACGTATACTACTGCGGCGCCGACGGCTTTTCGACTGAACCGGCTGGATAGTCGGCGGTTGTTATATTTATTTAGTGTATGTGGCGTCCTATTTTTACGAAGGCGAATATCTTCGATGCGCGTAAAGACAACTAAAACGTATACTACTGCGGCGCCGACGGCTTTTCGATTGAACGAGCTTGATAGTCGGCGGTTGTTTTATTTATTGAGTGTGCGAGCCCTCCCATTTTTACGAAGGCGAATATCTTCGATGCGCGTAAAGACAACTAAAACGTATACTACTGCGGCGCCGACGGCTTTTCGACTGAACGAGCTGGATAGTCGGCGGTTGTTTTCTTTATTGGGTGTCGGCGCTCTCCTAATTTTACGAAGGCGAATATCTTCGATGCGCGTAAAGACAACTAAAACTTATACTACTGCGGCGCCGACGGCTTTTCGACTGAACGAGCTGAATAGTCGGCGGTTGTTTTATTTATTGAGTGTGCGTGCCCTCCTATTTTTACGAAGGCGAGTATCTAAGATGCGCGTAAAGACAACTAAACTTATACTACTGCGGCGCCGACGGCTTTTCGACTGAACGAGCTGGATAGTCGGCGGTTGTTTTATTTATTGAGTGTGCGTGCACTCCTATTTTTACGAAGGCGAATATCTTCAATGCGCTTAAAGACAACTAAAACTTATTCTACTGCGGCGCCGACGGCTTTTCGACTGAACGAGCTGGATAGTCGGCGGTTGTTTTATTTATTGAGTGTGCGTGCCCTCCTATTTTTACGAAGGCGAATATCTTCGATGCGCGTAAAGACAACTAAAACGTATACTACTGCGGCGCCGACGGCTTTTCGACTGAACGAGCTGGATAGTCGGCGGTTGTTTTCTTTATTGGGTGTCGGCGCCCTCCTAATTTTACGAAGGCGAATATCTTCGATGCGCGTAAAGACAACTAAAACTTATACTACTGCGGCGCCGACGGCTTTTCGACTGAACGAGCTGAATAGTCGGCGGTTGCTTTATTTATTGAGTGTGCGTTAACTCCTATTTTTACGAAAGCGAATATCTTCGATGCGCGTAAAGACAACTAAAACTTATACTACTGCGGAGCCAACGGCTTTTCGACTGAACGAGCTGGAAAGTCGGCGATTGTTCTATTTATTGAGTGTGCGTGCCCTCCTATTTTTACGAAGGCGAATATCTTCGATGCGCGTAATGACAACTAAAACTTATACTACTGCGGCGCCGACGGCTTTTCGACTGAACGAGCTGGATAGTCGGCGGTTGTTTTATTTATTGAGTGTGCGTGAATTCCTATTTTTACGAAGGCGAATATCTTCGATGCGCGTAAAGACAACTAAAACTTATACTATTGCGGCGCCGACGGCTTTTCGACTGAACGAGCTGAATAGTCGGCGGTTGCTTTATTTATTGAGTGTGCGTGAGCTCCTATTTTTACGAAAGCGAATATCTTCGATGCGCGTAAAGACAACTAAAACTTATACTACTGCGGAGCCAACGGCTTTTCGACTGAACGAGCTGGAAAGTCGGCGATTGTTCTATTTATTGAGTGTGCGTGCCCTCCTATTTTTACGAAGGCGAATATCTTCGATGCGCGTAAAGACAACTAAAACTTATACTACTGTGGCGCCGACGGCTTTTCGACTGAACGAGCTGGATAGTCGGCGGTTGTTTTATTTATTGAGTGTGCGTGCCCTCCTATTTTTACGAAGGCGAGTATCTAAGATGCGCGTAAAGACAACTAAAACGTATACTACTGCGGCGCCGACGGCTTTTCGACTGAACGAGCTGAATAGTCGGCGGTTGTTTTATTTATTGAGTGTGCGTGCCCTCCTATTTTTACGAAGGCGAGTATCTAAGATGCGCGTAAAGACAACTAAAACTTATACTACTGCGGCGCCGACGGCTTTTCGACTGAACGAGCTGGATAGTCGGCGGTTGTTTTCTTTATTGGGTGTCGGCGCTCTCCTAATTTTACGAAGGCGAATATCTTCGATGCGCGTAAAGACAACTAAAACTTATACTACTGCGGCGCCGACGGCTTTTCGACTGAACGAGCTGAATAGTCGGCGGTTGTTTTATTTATTGAGTGTGCGTGCCCTCCTATTTTTACGAAGGCGAGTATCTAAGATGCGCGTAAAGACAACTAAAACTTATACTACTGCGGCGCCGACGGCTTTTCGACTGAACGAGCTGGATAGTCGGCGGTTGTTTTATTTATTCAGTATGCGTGAACTACTATTTTTACGAATGCGAATATTTTCAATGCGCTTAAAGACAACTAAAACTTATTCTACTGCGGCGCCGACGGCTTTTCGACTGAACGAGCTGGATAGTCGGCGGTTGTTTTATTTATTGAGTGTGCGTGCCCTCCTATTTTTACGAAGGCGAATATCTTCGATGCGCGTAAAGACAACTAAAACGTATACTACTGCGGCGCCGACGGCTTTTCGACTGAACGAGCTGGATAGTCGGCGGTTGTTTTCTTTATTGGGTGTCGGCGCCCTCCTAATTTTACGAAGGCGAATATCTTCGATGCGCGTAAAGACAACTAAAACTTATACTACTGCGGCGCCGACGGCTTTTCGACTGAACGAGCTGAATAGTCGGCGGTTGCTTTATTTATTGAGTGTGCGTGAACTCCTATTTTTACGAAACCGAATACCTTCGATGCGCGTAAAGACAACTAAAACTTATACTACTGCGGAGCCAACGGCTTTTCGACTGAACGAGCTGGAAAGTCGGCGATTGTTCTATTTATTGAGTGTGCGTGCCCTCCTATTTTTACGAAGGCGAATATCTTCGATGCGCGTAATGACAACTAAAACTTATACTACTGCGGCGCCGACGGCTTTTCGACTGAACGAGCTGGATAGTCGGCGGTTGTTTTATTTATTGAGTGTGCGTGAACTCCTATTTTTACGAAGGCGAATATCTTCGATGCGCGTAAAGACAACTAAATCTTATACTACTGCGGCGCCGACGGCTTTTCGACTGAACGAGCTGAATAGTCGGCGGTTGCTTTATTTATTGAGTGTGCGTGAACTCCTATTTTTACGAAAGCGAATATCTTCGATGCGCGTAAAGAAAACTAAAACGTATACTACTGCGGCGCCGACGGCTTTTCGACTGAACGAGCTGGATAGTCGGCGGTTGTTTTCTTTATTGGGTGTCGGCGCCCTCCTAATTTTACGAAGGCGAATATCTTCGATGCGCGTAAAGACAACTAAAACTTATACTACTGCGGCGCCGACGGCTTTTCGACTGAACGAGCTGAATAGTCGGCGGTTGTTTTATTTATTGAGTGTGCGTGCCCTCCTATTTTTACGAAGGCGAGTATCTAAGATGCGCGTAAAGACAACTAAAATTTATTCTACTTCGGCGCCGACGGCTTTTCGACTGAACGAGCTGGATAGTCGGCGGTTGTTTTATTTATTGAGTGTGCGTGCACTCCTATTTTTACGAAGGCGAATATCTTCGATGCGCGTAAAGACAACTAAAACGTATACTACTGCGGCGCCGACGGCTTTTCGACTGAACGAGCTGGATAGTCGGCGGTTGTTTTATTTATTCAGTATGCGTGAACTACTATTTTTACGAAGGCGAATATCTTCGATGCGCGTAAAGACAACTAAAACGTATACTACTGCGGCGCCGACGGCTTTTCGATTGAACGAGCTTGATAGTCGGCGGTTGTTTTATTTATTGAGTGTGCGAGCCCTCCCATTTTTACGAAGTCGAATATCTTCGATGCGCGTAAAGACAACTAAAACTTTTACTACTGCGGCGCCGACGGCTTTTCGACTGAACGAGCTGAATAGTCGGCGGTTGTGTTATTTATTGAGTGTGCGTGCCCTCCTATTTTTACGAGGCGAATATCTTCGATGCGCGTAAAGACAACTAAAATTTATACTACTACGGCGCCGACGGCTTTTCGACTGAACGAGCTGGATAGTCGGCGGTTGTTTTATTTAATGAGTGTGCGTGAACTCCTATTTTTACGAAGGCGAATATCTTCGATGCGCGTAAAGACAACTAAAACTTATACTACTGCGGCGCCGACGGCTTTTCGACTGAACGAGCTGGATAGTCGGCGGTTGTTTTATTTATTCAGTATGCGTGAACTACTATTTTTACGAAGGCGAATATCTTCAATGCGCTTAAAGACAACTAAAACTTATTCTACTGCGGCGCCGACGGCTTTTCGACTGAACGAGCTGGATAGTCGGCGGTTGTTTTATTTATTGAGTGTGCGTGCCCTCCTATTTTTACGAAGGCGAATATCTTCGATGCGCGTAAAGACAACTAAAACGTATACTACTGCGGCGCCGACGGCTTTTCGACTGAACGAGCTGGATAGTCGGCGGTTGTTTTCTTTATTGGGTGTCGGCGCCCTCCTAATTTTACGAAGGCGAATATCTTCGATGCGCGTAAAGACAACTAAAACTTATACTACTGCGGCGCCGACGGCATTTCGACTGAACGAGCTGAATAGTCGGCGGTTGCTTTATTTATTGAGTGTGCGTGAACTCCTATTTTTACGAAAGCGAATATCTTCGATGCGCGTAAAGACAACTAAAAGTTATACTACTGCGGAGCCAACGGCTTTTCGACTGAACGAGCTGGAAAGTCGGCGATTGTTCTATTTATTGAGTGTGCGTGCCCTCCTATTTTTACGAAGGCGAATATCTTCGATGCGCGTAATGACAACTAAAACTTATACTACTGCGGCGCCGACGGCTTTTCGACTGAACGAGCTGGATAGTCGGCGGTTGTTTTATTTATTGAGTGTGCGTGAACTCCTATTTTTACGAAGGCGAATATCTTCGATGCGCGTAAAGACAACTAAAACTTATACTACTGCGGCGCCGACGGCTTTTCGACTGAACGAGCTGAATAGTCGGCGGTTGTTTTATTTATTGAGTGTGCGTGCCCTCCTATTTTTACGAAGGCGAGTATCTAAGATGCGCGTAAAGACAACTAAAACTTATACTACTGCGGCGCCGACGGCTTTTCGACTGAACGAGCTGGATAGTCGGCGGTTGTTTTATTTATTGAGTGTGCGTGCACTCCTATTTTTTCGAAGGCGAATATCTTCGATGAGCGTAAAGACAACTAAAACTTATACTACTGCGGCGCCGACGGCTTTTCGACTGAACCAGCTGGATAGTCGGCGGTTGTTTTATTTATTCAGTATGCGTGAACTACTATTTTTACGAAGGCGAATATCTTCGATGCGCCTAAAGACAACTAAAACGTATACTACTGCGGCGCCGACGGCTTTTCGATTGAACGAGCTTGATAGTCGGCGGTTGTTTTATTTATTGAGTGTGCGAGCCCTCCCATTTTTACGAAGGCGAATATCTTCGATGCGCGTAAAGACAACTAAAACGTATACTACTGCGGCGCCGACGGCTTTTCGACTGAACGAGCTGGATAGTCGGCGGTTGTTTTCTTTATTGGGTGTCGGCGCCCTCCTAATTTTACGAAGGCGAATATCTTCGATGCGCGTAAAGACAACTAAAACTTATACTACTGCGGCGCCAACGGCTTTTCGACTGAACGAGCTGAATAGTCGGCGGTTGTTTTATTTATTGAGTGTGCGTGCCCTCCTATTTTTACGAAGGCGAGTATCTACGATGCGCGTAAAGACAACTAAAACTTATTCTACTGCGGCGCCGACGGCTTTTCGACTAAACGAGCTGGATAGTCGGCGGTTGTTTTCTTTATTGGGTGTCGGCGCCCTCCTAATTTTACGAAGGCGAATATCTTCAATGCGCGTAAAGACAACTAAAACTTATACTACTGCGGCGCCGACGGCTTTTCGACTGAACGAGCTGAATAGTCGGCGGTTGTTTTATTTATTGAGTGTGCGTGCCCTCCTATTTTTACGAAGGCGAGTATCTAAGATGCGCGTAAAGACAACTAAAACGTATACTACTGCGGCGCCGACGGCTTTTCGACTGAACGAGCTGAATAGTCGGCGGTTGTTTTATTTATTGAGTGTGCGTGCCCTCCTATTTTTACGAAGGCGAGTATCTAAGATGCGCGTAAAGACAACTAAAACTTATACTACTGCGGCGCCGACGGCTTTTCGACTGAACGAGCTGGATAGTCGGCGGTTGTTTTCTTTATTGGGTGTCGGCGCTCTCCTAATTTTACGAAGGCGAATATCTTCGATGCGCGTAAAGACAACTAAAACTTATACTACTGCGGCGCCGACGGCTTTTCGACTGAACGAGCTGAATAGTCGGCGGTTGTTTTATTTATTGAGTGTGCGTGCCCTCCTATTTTTACGAAGGCGAGTATCTAAGATGCGCGTAAAGACAACTAAAACTTATACTACTGCGGCGCCGACGGCTTTTCGACTGAACGAGCTGGATAGTCGGCGGTTGTTTTATTTATTGAGTGTGCGTGCACTCCTATTTTTACGAAGGCGAATATCTTCAATGCGCATAAAGACAACTAAAGCTTATTCTACTGCGGCGCCGACGGCTTTTCGACTGAACGAGCTGGATAGTCGGCGGTTGTTTTATTTATTGAGTGTGCGTGCCCTCCTATTTTTACGAAGGCGAATATCTTCGATGCGCGTAAAGACAACTAAAACGTATACTACTGCGGCGCCGACGGCTTTTCGACTGAACGAGCTGGATAGTCGGCGGTTGTTTTCTTTATTGGGTGTCGGTGCCCTCCTAATTTTACGAAGGCGAATATCTTCCATGCGCGTAAAGACAACTAAAACTTATACTACTGCGGCGCCGACGGCTTTTCGACTGAACGAGCTGGATAGTCGGCGGTTGTTTTCTTTATTGGGTGTCGGCGCTCTCCTAATTTTACGAAGGCGAATATCTTCGATGCGCGTAAAGACAACTAAAACTTATACTACTGCGGCGCCGACGGCTTTTCGACTGAACGAGCTGAATAGTCGGCGGTTGTTTTATTTATTGAGTGTGCGTGCCCTCCTATTTTTACGAAGGCGAGTATCTAAGATGCGCGTAAAGACAACTAAAACTTATACTACTGCGGCGCCGACGGCTTTTCGACTGAAGGAGCTGAATAGTCGGCGGTTGCTTTATTTATTGAGTGTGCGTGAACTACTATTTTTACGAAAGCGAATATCTTCGATGCGCGTAAAGACAACTAAAACTTATACTACTGCGGAGCCAACGGCTTTTCGACTGAACGAGCTGGAAAGTCGGCGATTGTTCTATTTATTGAGTGTGCGTGCCCTCCTATTTTTACGAAGGCGAATATCTTCGATGCGCGTAATGACAACTAAAACTTATACTACTGCGGCGCCGACGGCTTTTCGACTGAACGAGCTGGATAGTCGGCGGTTGTTTTATTTATTGAGTGTGCGTGAACTCCTATTTTTACGAAGGCGAATATCTTCGATGCGCGTAAAGACAACTAAAACTTATACTACTGCGGCGCCGACGGCTTTTCGACTGAACGAGCTGAATAGTCGGCGGTTGCTTCATTTATTGAGTGTGCGTGAACTCCTATTTTTACGAAAGCGAATATCTTCGATGCGCGTAAAGACAACTAAAACTTATACTACTGCGGAGCCAACGGCTTTTCGACTGAACGAGCTGGAAAGTCGGCGATTGTTCTATTTATTGAGTGTGCGTGCCCTCCTATTTTTACGAAGGCGAATATCTTCGATGCGCGTAAAGACAACTAAAACGTATACTACTGCGGCGCCGACGGCTTTTCAATTGAACGAGCTTGATAGTCGGCGGTTGTTTTATTTATTGAGTGCGAGTGAACTACTATTTATACGAAGGCGAATATCTTCGAAGCGCGTAAAGACAACTAAAACGTATACTACTGCGGCGCCGACGGCTTTTCGACTGAACCGGCTGGATAGTCGGCGGTTGTTATATTTATTTAGTGTATGTGGCGTCCTATTTTTACGAAGGCGAATATCTTCGATGCGCGTAAAGAAAACTAAAACGTATACTACTGCGGCGCCGACGGCTTTTCGATTGAACGAGCTTGATAGTCGGCGGTTGTTTTATTTATTGAGTGTGCGAGCCCTCCCATTTTTACGAAGGCGAATATCTTCGATGCGCGTAAAGACAACTAAAACGTATACTACTGCGGCGCCGAAGGCTTTTCGACTGAACGAGCTGGATAGTCGGCGGTTGTTTTCTTTATTGGGTGTCGGCGCTCTCCTAATTTTACGAAGGCGGATATCTTCGATGCGCGTAAAGACAACTAAAACTTATACTACTGCGGCGCCGACGGCTTTTCGACTGAACGAGCTGAATAGTCGGCGGTTGTTTTATTTATTGAGTGTGCGTGCCCTCCTATTTTTACGAAGGCGAGTATCTAAGATGCGCGTAAAGACAACTAAACTTATACTACTGCGGCGCCGACGGCTTTTCGACTGAACGAGCTGGATAGTCGGCGGTTGTTTTCTTTAATGGGTGTCGGCGCCCTCCTAATTTTACGAAGGCGAATATCTTCGATGCGCGTAAAGACAACTAAAACTTATACTACTGCGGCGCCAACGGCTTTTCGACTGAACGAGCTGAATAGTCGGCGGTTGTTTTATTTATTGAGTGTGCGTGCCCTCCTATTTTTACGAAGGCGAGTATCTAAGATGCGCGTAAAGACAACTAAAACTTATTCTACTGCGGCGCCGACGGCTTTTCGACTGAACGAGCTGGATAGTCGGCGGTTGTTTTCTTTATTGGGTGTCGGCGCCCTCCTAATTTTACGAAGGCGAATATCTTCAATGCGCGTAAAGACAACTAAAACTTATACTACTGCGGCGCCGACGGCTTTTCGACTGAACGAGCTGAATAGTCGGCGGTTGTTTTATTTATTGAGTGTGCGTGCCCTCCTATTTTTACGAAGGCGAGTATCTAAGATGCGCGTAAAGACAACTAAAACGTATACTACTGCGGCGCCGACGGCTTTTCGACTGAACGAGCTGAATAGTCGGCGGTTGTTTTATTTATTGAGTGTGCGTGCCCTCCTATTTTTACGAAGGCGAGTATCTAAGATGCGCGTAAAGACAACTAAAACTTATACTACTGCGGCGCCGACGGCTTTTCGACTGAACGAGCTGGATAGTCGGCGGTTGTTTTCTTTATTGGGTGTCGGCGCTCTCCTAATTTTACGAAGGCGAATATCTTCGATGCGCGTAAAGACAACTAAAACTTATACTACTGCGGCGCCGACGGCTTTTCGACTGAACGAGCTGAATAGTCGGCGGTTGTTTTATTTATTGAGTGTGCGTGCCCTCCTATTTTTACGAAGGCGAGTATCTAAGATGCGCGTAAAGACAACTAAAACTTATACTACTGCGGCGCCGACGGCTTTTCGACTGAACGAGCTGGATAGTCGGCGGTTGTTTTATTTATTGAGTGTGCGTGCACTCCTATTTTTACGAAGGCGAATATCTTCAATGCGCATAAAGACAACTAAAGCTTATTCTACTGCGGCGCCGACGGCTTTTCGACTGAACGAGCTGGATAGTCGGCGGTTGTTTTATTTATTGAGTGTGCGTGCCCTCCTATTTTTACGAAGGCGAATATCTTCGATGCGCGTAAAGACAACTAAAACGTATACTACTGCGGCGCCGACGGCTTTTCGACTGAACGAGCTGGATAGTCGGCGGTTGTTTTCTTTATTGGGTGTCGGTGCCCTCCTAATTTTACGAAGGCGAATATCTTCCATGCGCGTAATGACAACTAAAACTTATACTACTGCGGCGCCGACGGCTTTTCGACTGAAGGAGCTGAATAGTCGGCGGTTGCTTTATTTATTGAGTGTGCGTGAACTACTATTTTTACGAAAGCGAATATCTTCGATGCGCGTAAAGACAACTAAAACTTATACTACTGCGGAGCCAACGGCTTTTCGACTGAACGAGCTGGAAAGTCGGCGATTGTTCTATTTATTGAGTGTGCGTGCCCTCCTATTTTTACGAAGGCGAATATCTTCGATGCGCGTAATGACAACTAAAACTTATACTACTGCGGCGCCGACGGCTTTTCGACTGAACGAGCTGGATAGTCGGCGGTTGTTTTATTTATTGAGTGTGCGTGAACTCCTATTTTTACGAAGGCGAATATCTTCGATGCGCGTAAAGACAACTAAAACTTATACTACTGCGGCGCCGACGGCTTTTCGACTGAACGAGCTGAATAGTCGGCGGTTGCTTCATTTATTGAGTGTGCGTGAACTCCTATTTTTACGAAAGCGAATATCTTCGATGCGCGTAAAGACAACTAAAACTTATACTACTGCGGAGCCAACGGCTTTTCGACTGAACGAGCTGGAAAGTCGGCGATTGTTCTATTTATTGAGTGTGCGTGCCCTCCTATTTTTACGAAGGCGAATATCTTCGATGCGCGTAAAGACAACTAAAACGTATACTACTGCGGCGCCGACGGCTTTTCGATTGAACCAGCTTGATAGTCGGCGGTTGTTTTATTTATTGAGTGCGAGTGAACTACTATTTATACGAAGGCGAATATCTTCGAAGCGCGTAAAGACAACTAAAACGTATACTACTGCGGCGCCGACGGCTTTTCGACTGAACCGGCTGGATAGTCGGCGGTTGTTATATTTATTTAGTGTATGTGGCGTCCTATTTTTACGAAGGCGAATATCTTCGATGCGCGTAAAGACAACTAAAACGTATACTACTGCGGCGCCGACGGCTTTTCGATTGAACGAGCTTGATAGTCGGCGGTTGTTTTATTTATTGAGTGTGCGAGCCCTCCCATTTTTACGAAGGCGAATATCTTCGATGCGCGTAAAGACAACTAAAACGTATACTACTGCGGCGCCGACGGCTTTTCGACTGAACGAGCTGGATAGTCGGCGGTTGTTTTCTTTATTGGGTGTCGGCGCTCTCCTAATTTTACGAAGGCGAATATCTTCGATGCGCGTAAAGACAACTAAAACTTATACTACTGCGGCGCCGACGGCTTTTCGACTGAACGAGCTGAATAGTCGGCGGTTGTTTTATTTATTGAGTGTGCGTGCCCTCCTATTTTTACGAAGGCGAGTATCTAAGATGCGCGTAAAGACAACTAAACTTATACTACTGCGGCGCCGACGGCTTTTCGACTGAACGAGCTGGATAGTCGGCGGTTGTTTTATTTATTGAGTGTGCGTGCACTCCTATTTTTACGAAGGCGAATATCTTCAATGCGCTTAAAGACAACTAAAACTTATTCTACTGCGGCGCCGACGGCTTTTCGACTGAACGAGCTGGATAGTCGGCGGTTGTTTTATTTATTGAGTGTGCGTGCCCTCCTATTTTTACGAAGGCGAATATCTTCGATGCGCGTAAAGACAACTAAAACGTATACTACTGCGGCGCCGACGGCTTTTCGACTGAACGAGCTGGATAGTCGGCGGTTGTTTTCTTTATTGGGTGTCGGCGCCCTCCTAATTTTACGAAGGCGAATATCTTCGATGCGCGTAAAGACAACTAAAACTTATACTACTGCGGCGCCGACGGCTTTTCGACTGAACGAGCTGAATAGTCGGCGGTTGCTTTATTTATTGAGTGTGCGTTAACTCCTATTTTTACGAAAGCGAATGTCTTCGATGCGCGTAAAGACAACTAAAACTTATACTACTGCGGAGCCAACGGCTTTTCGACTGAACGAGCTGGAAAGTCGGCGATTGTTCTATTTATTGAGTGTGCGTGCCCTCCTATTTTTACGAAGGCGAATATCTTCGATGCGCGTAATGACAACTAAAACTTATACTACTGCGGCGCCGACGGCTTTTCGACTGAACGAGCTGGATAGTCGGCGGTTGTTTTATTTATTGAGTGTGCGTGAATTCCTATTTTTACGAAGGCGAATATCTTCGATGCGCGTAAAGACAACTAAAACTTATACTACTGCGGCGCCGACGGCTTTTCGACTGAACGAGCTGAATAGTCGGCGGTTGCTTTATTTATTGAGTGTGCGTGAGCTCCTATTTTTACGAAAGCGAATATCTTCGATGCGCGTAAAGACAACTAAAACTTATACTACTGCGGAGCCAACGGCTTTTCGACTGAACGAGCTGGAAAGTCGGCGATTGTTCTATTTATTGAGTGTGCGTGCCCTCCTATTTTTACGAAGGCGAATATCTTCGATGCGCGTAAAGACAACTAAAACTTATACTACTGTGGCGCCGACGGCTTTTCGACTGAACGAGCTGGATAGTCGGCGGTTGTTTTATTTATTGAGTGTGCGTGCCCTCCTATTTTTACGAAGGCGAGTATCTAAGATGCGCGTAAAGACAACTAAAACGTATACTACTGCGGCGCCGACGGCTTTTCGACTGAACGAGCTGAATAGTCGGCGGTTGTTTTATTTATTGAGTGTGCGTGCCCTCCTATTTTTACGAAGGCCAGTATCTAAGATGCGCGTAAAGACAACTAAAACTTATACTACTGCGGCGCCGACGGCTTTTCGACTGAACGAGCTGGATAGTCGGCGGTTGTTTTCTTTATTGGGTGTCGGCGCTCTCCTAATTTTACGAAGGCGAATATCTTCGATGCGCGTAAAGACAACTAAAACTTATACTACTGCGGCGCCGACGGCTTTTCGACTGAACGAGCTGAATAGTCGGCGGTTGTTTTATTTATTGAGTGTGCGTGCCCTCCTATTTTTACCAAGGCGAGTATCTAAGATGCGCGTAAAGACAACTAAAACTTATACTACTGCGGCGCCGACGGCTTTTCGACTGAACGAGCTGGATAGTCGGCAGTTGTTTTATTTATTGAGTGTGCGTGCACTCCTATTTTTACGAAGGCGAATATCTTCAATGCGCATAAAGACAACTAAAGCTTATTCTACTGCGGCGCCGACGGCTTTTCGACTGAACGAGCTGGATAGTCGGCGGTTGTTTTATTTATTGAGTGTGCGTGCCCTCCTATTTTTACGAAGGCGAATATCTTCGATGCGCGTAAAGACAACTAAAACGTATACTACTGCGGCGCCGACGGCTTTTCGACTGAACGAGCTGGATAGTCGGCGGTTGTTTTCTTTATTGGGTGTCGGTGCCCTCCTAATTTTACGAAGGCGAATATCTTCCATGCGCGTAATGACAACTAAAACTTATACTACTGCGGCGCCGACGGCTTTTCGACTGAACGAGCTGAATAGTCGGCGGTTGCTTCATTTATTGAGTGTGCGTGAACTCCTATTTTTACGAAAGCGAATATCTTCGATGCGCGTAAAGACAACTAAAACTTATACTACTGCGGAGCCAACGGCTTTTCGACTGAACGAGCTGGAAAGTCGGCGATTGTTCTATTTATTGAGTGTGCGTGCCCTCCTATTTTTACGAAGGCGAATATCTTCGATGCGCGTAAAGACAACTAAAACGTATACTACTGCGGCGCCGACGGCTTTTCGATTGAACGAGCTTGATAGTCGGCGGTTGTTTTATTTATTGAGTGCGAGTGAACTACTATTTATACGAAGGCGAATATCTTCGAAGCGCGTAAAGACAACTAAAACGTATACTACTGCGGCGCCGACGGCTTTTCGACTGAACCGGCTGGATAGTCGGCGGTTGTTATATTTATTTAGTGTATGTGGCGTCCTATTTTTACGAAGGCGAATATCTTCGATGCGCGTAAAGACAACTAAAACGTATACTACTGCGGCGCCGACGGCTTTTCGATTGAACGAGCTTGATAGTCGGCGGTTGTTTTATTTATTGAGTGTGCGAGCCCTCCCATTTTTACGAAGGCGAATATCTTCGATGCGCGTAAAGACAACTGAAACGTATACTACTGCGGCGCCGACGGCTTTTCGACTGAACGAGCTGGATAGTCGGCGGTTGTTTTCTTTATTGGGTGTCGGCGCTCTCCTAATTTTACGAAGGCGAATATCTTCGATGCGCGTAAAGACAACTAAAACTTATACTACTGCGGCGCCGACGGCTTTTCGACTGAACGAGCTGAATAGTCGGCGGTTGTTTTATTTATTGAGTGTGCGTGCCCTCCTATTTTACGAAGGCGAGTATCTAAGATGCGCGTAAAGACAACTAAACTTATACTACTGCGGCGCCGACGGCTTTTCGACTGAACGAGCTGGATAGTCGGCGGTTGTTTTATTTATTGAGTGTGCGTGCACTCCTATTTTTACGAAGGCGAATATCTTCAATGCGCTTAAAGACAACTAAAACTTATTCTACTGCGGCGCCGACGGCTTTTCGACTGAACGAGCTGGATAGTCGGCGGTTGTTTTATTTATTGAGTGTGCGTGCCCTCCTATTTTTACGAAGGCGAATATCTTCGATGCGCGTAAAGACAACTAAAACGTATACTACTGCGGCGCCGACGGCTTTTCGACTGAACGAGCTGGATAGTCGGCGGTTGTTTTCTTTATTGGGTGTCGGCGCCCTCCTAATTTTACGAAGGCGAATATCTTCGATGCGCGTAAAGACAACTAAAACTTATACTACTGCGGCGCCGACGGCTTTTCGACTGAACGAGCTGAATAGTCGGCGGTTGCTTTATTTATTGAGTGTGCGTTAACTCCTATTTTTACGAAAGCGAATATCTTCGATGCGCGTAAAGACAACTAAAACTTATACTACTGCGGAGCCAACGGCTTTTCGACTGAACGAGCTGGAAAGTCGGCGATTGTTCTATTTATTGAGTGTGCGTGCCCTCCTATTTTTACGAAGGCGAATATCTTCGATGCGCGTAATGACAACTAAAACTTATACTACTGCGGCGCCGACGGCTTTTCGACTGAACGAGCTGGATAGTCGGCGGTTGTTTTATTTATTGAGTGTGCGTGAATTCCTATTTTTACGAAGGCGAATATCTTCGATGCGCGTAAAGACAACTAAAACTTATACTACTGCGGCGCCGACGGCTTTTCGACTGAACGAGCTGGAAAGTCGGCGATTGTTCTATTTATTGAGTGTGCGTGAGCTCCTATTTTTACGAAAGCGAATATCTTCGATGCGCGTAAAGACAACTAAAACTTATACTACTGCGGAGCCAACGGCTTTTCGACTGAACGAGCTGGAAAGTCGGCGATTGTTCTATTTATTGAGTGTGCGTGCCCTCCTATTTTTACGAAGGCGAATATCTTCGATGCGCGTAAAGACAACTAAAACTTATACTACTGTGGCGCCGACGGCTTTTCGACTGAACGAGCTGGATAGTCGGCGGTTGTTTTATTTATTGAGTGTGCGTGCCCTCCTATTTTTACGAAGGCGAGTATCTAAGATGCGCGTAAAGACAACTAAAACGTATACTACTGCGGCGCCGACGGCTTTTCGACTGAACGAGCTGAATAGTCGGCGGTTGTTTTATTTATTGAGTGTGCGTGCCCTCCTATTTTTACGAAGGCGAGTATCTAAGATGCGCGTAAAGACAACTAAAACTTATACCACTGCGGCGCCGACGGCTTTTCGACTGAACGAGCTGGATAGTCGGCGGTTGTTTTCTTTATTGGGTGTCGGCGCTCTCCTAATTTTACGAAGGCGAATATCTTCGATGCGCGTAATGACAACTAAAACTTATACTACTGCGGCGCCGACGGCTTTTCGACTGAACGAGCTGAATAGTCGGCGGTTGCTTCATTTATTGAGTGTGCGTGAACTCCTATTTTTACGAAAGCGAATATCTTCGATGCGCGTAAAGACAACTAAAACTTATACTACTGCGGAGCCAACGGCTTTTCGACTGAACGAGCTGGAAAGTCGGCGATTGTTCTATTTATTGAGTGTGCGTGCCCTCCTATTTTTACGAAGGCGAATATCTTCGATGCGCGTAAAGACAACTAAAACGTATACTACTGCGGCGCCGACGGCTTTTCGATTGAACGAGCTTGATAGTCGGCGGTTGTTTTATTTATTGAGTGCGAGTGAACTACTATTTATACGAAGGCGAATATCTTCGAAGCGCGTAAAGACAACTAAAACGTATACTACTGCGGCGCCGACGGCTTTTCGACTGAACCGGCTGGATAGTCGGCGGTTGTTATATTTATTTAGTGTATGTGGCGTCCTATTTTTACGAAGGCGAATATCTTCGATGCGCGTAAAGACAACTAAAACGTATACTACTGCGGCGCCGACGGCTTTTCGATTGAACGAGCTTGATAGTCGGCGGTTGTTTTATTTATTGAGTGTGCGAGCCCTCCCATTTTTACGAAGGCGAATATCTTCGATGCGCGTAAAGACAACTAAAACGTATACTACTGCGGCGCCGACGGCTTTTCGACTGAACGAGCTGGATAGTCGGCGGTTGTTTTCTTTATTGGGTGTCGGCGCTCTCCTAATTTTACGAAGGCGAATATCTTCGATGCGCGTAAAGACAACTAAAACTTATACTACTGCGGCGCCGACGGCTTTTCGACTGAACGAGCTGAATAGTCGGCGGTTGTTTTATTTATTGAGTGTGCGTGCCCTCCTATTTTTACGAAGGCGAGTATCTAAGATGCGCGTAAAGACAACTAAACTTATACTACTGCGGCGCCGACGGCTTTTCGACTGAACGAGCTGGATAGTCGGCGGTTGTTTTATTTATTGAGTGTGCGTGCACTCCTATTTTTACGAAGGCGAATATCTTCAATGCGCTTAAAGACAACTAAAACTTATTCTACTGCGGCGCCGACGGCTTTTCGACTGAACGAGCTGGATAGTCGGCGGTTGTTTTATTTATTGAGTGTGCGTGCCCTCCTATTTTTACGAAGGCGAATATCTTCGATGCGCGTAAAGACAACTAAAACGTATACTACTGCGGCGCCGACGGCTTTTCGACTGAACGAGCTGGATAGTCGGCGGTTGTTTTCTTTATTGGGTGTCGGCGCCCTCCTAATTTTACGAAGGCGAATATCTTCGATGCGCGTAAAGACAACTAAAACCTATACTACTGCGGCGCCGACGGCTTTTCGACTGAACGAGCTGAATAGTCGGCGGTAGCTTTATTTATTGAGTGTGCGTTAACTCCTATTTTTACGAAAGCGAATATCTTCGATGCGCGTAAAGACAACTAAAACTTATACTACTGTGGCGCCGACGGCTTTTCGACTGAACGAGCTGGATAGTCGGCGGTTGTTTTATTTATTGAGTGTGCGTGAACTCCTATTTTTACGAAGGCGAATATCTTCGATGCGCGTAAAGACAACTAAAACTTATACTACTGCGGCGCCAACGGCTTTTCGACTGAACGAGCTCGATAGTCGGCGGTTGTTTTATTTATTGAGTGTGCGTGAACTACTATTTTTACAAAGGCGATTATCTTCTGTTGTAATTGTTTGGTTTGTGCTGACCCGCGAAGGCAGCCGCACGCCCCCCTATTGGCCTGAGTTCCTATCGTTCATGCTTCTCTCCCTCTTCTGTAACCCTCTCAGTACGAGAGGGTATATAATCGCGGTTCTGGGCAATAAACGTTGTTGTTCACTGCCGACCATTGTTCGAGATGCTGCGCGGTTCGCGCTGACTTTACTACAGTGGCGACGAGTGCGGAAACTACCCATGCGGTAAAAGTTGAAGCCGACAGCCTGTCGCAACTTGAAGCACCGACGAGAACTATGACCAGCCTGCAGCTCCCGACCTTCGACGACACGTCAGATAAGTGGAAAGCGTACCTTATAAGGGCAGAAGCATATTTTGAAGCCAATGCTATTACTGACTCAAAGCAGCAGCGAGCCTTGCTTGTGGCAGCACTCAGCACGCAGACGGTGCAAGTGTTAGCGGGACGGATTGCACCCCGGACACCGAATTCCCTCACCTATGATGAAGCAGTCGCAGCTTTAAACAGCTACTACGACCCGAAGCGTCACGAGATAGCGGAGAGCTATAAATTTTTCACCCGTTGCCAGCAAGAGGGTGAGGCAGTGCGCGCATTTCTGGTCGAAATACGGCGCATAGCAGACGGCTGCAACTTTGGGAGTGCGCTAGACCGAATGCTGCGGGATAGAATTGTTTGCGGTGTACGCTCAACTAACCTACGCAAGCAGTTACTGGCGAAGAAAGACTTGACGCTGGAGGAGGCCGAAGCGCTGGCAATAGCAGCAGAAACAGCCGAGAACGATGCAAACGATATCAGTGGAGCACCACCAACGGTGCTAAGAATGCAAGCCAGTCATCGCTCTTCGTCGCGAGATACCAGCGGGGAAGCGCAAGAGTGCGGACGATGTGGAAGCACGAAGCACGATGATAACGCCTGCCGCTGGGCTAACGCACGGTGTTTCCGCTGCAGGCAACGTGGTCATTTGGCGAAGAAATGCTACAGGGCGAGAACAGATGAAAATGCTGCTAGGCGAACCGCGAGTGTCAAGACACTGACAGTTGAAACCGCGTCTAGAAACGAGAACAAGGATGAGGCACACATCTGGACGCTAATTTCTGGTAGGAAAAACGGCCTGGAACCACCGTTACGCCGCACATTTCGGTGGGGGGAAATAGATCTGGACATGGAAGTGGACACAGGATCCCCGGTGTGCGTCATATCACGGAACGTTTACGACCGACACAGAGCGCAGTGGCCACGCTTGAAATCGCCGCATGTGAAGTTGTCATGTTACGCGGGACAACTGCCGGTGCTTGGCGAACTTGAACTTCCGGTGCAATTCAAGAACGTGTCTGTAACCTGTCCACTCGTGGTGCTTGACTGTTCAGGACCGAGTCTATGCGGCCGCGATCTGATTGCGGCACTTGGCAAGACGGGTGTTACGATGGAAGAACTCACTGCGCCGGATTCGACAACAGGAAACACGCCGAGTGACCACATGGTGAACAGACTGCTCGCTGAGTATAAGGATGTTTTTTCGATAGACCAGGGGCTCATCAAGGGACCGCCAGCCAGCCTAAAACTAAAGGAAACGGCGACACCGAAATTCTGTAAGGCCAGATCACTTCCTTACGCTTTCCGTGATAAGGTCTCTCGTGAAATTGATCGGTTATTGTCCCTTGGTGTCTTATCTCCTGTGCAACATTCAGAATGGGCTACGCCCATCGTAGTTGTCTTGAAGAAAGATGGCACCGTAAGAATATGCGGAGACTTCAAAGTCACGCTTAACCCTGCCTGTGATATCGAGCATTACCCTCTTCCAGTGATCGAGGACATGTTCGCAAACTTAAATGGAGGTGAATACTTTAGCACCTTGGATTTGAAGGACGCGTACAACCAAGTGCCCCTTGACGAAGCGTCACGCGGACTTTGTATCATTAACACACATCGCGGACTTTTTCGTTACAACAGACTCCCGTTTGGTATAGCTTCTGCCCCAGCTATATTTCAAAGGAAAATGGACGCTGTACTCGGCGGGCTACCAGGCGTCCAAGCTTACCTTGACGACGTGTTAGTGTCAGAAGGCAAAGGGGACAAGGAAGCGCGGCTCAAGAAAGTGTTGGAACGATTCCGAGAGCATGGTGTCAAGCTTAGGGCCGACAAATGCAAGTTCCGGCAGCCTTCAGTGACTTACCTCGGGCATCGTATCGATCGGCAAGGCCTACACCCTATGGAAAAGAACGTAGACGCCATCATGCAAGCCCCGCGCCCGAGTAACGTGAGCGAGCTACGTTCGTTCCTTGGTATGCTCACGTACTACGCACGGTTTCTGCCGAATATGTCGACTGTGCTCAGCCCGTTATATCGGCTCATGGAAAAAGGAAGCCGTTGGGAGTGGCTACAGCCGCAGCAGTTGGCGTTCGAGCGAGCTAAACAAAGCCTCAAAAATGCACAAATTCTCGTGCATTTTGATCCTAACAAGGAGCTGAAACTAGAGTGTGACGCATCTCCGTATGGTGTGGGCGCAGTGCTGTTTCATTCGATAGGAAATGAGCACAGGCCAATTGGGTTCCGTTCCAGAACACTTACAAAAGCAGAACAAAACTACTCGCAGCTGGAGCGAGAAGCACTAGCCCTCATCTTTGGCGTTTCTCGCTTTCGTGACTATCTTCTAGGTCGGCAGTTTACCCTGGTGACCGACCATCAACCACTGCTGGGACTGCTCAGACCTGACCGCCAGACGCCACCGATGGCTGCCGCGCGAATTCAACGGTGGGCGCTATTCTTGGGTGGCTACCAGTACAAGCTACAGTACGTGCCAGGGAAACAGCTGCTGACAGCAGATGCCCTCAGCAGGCTACCAGCGCCGACTATGGAACCGGGGACCGATGGTGAACCGCCGGAATATGTCCTTTCATTGGAATCCCTGGAAGAAGGTATAGTGACGACGCACGAATTGCAGGAGCTGACGGCCAAGGACCCGATGTTAGCCAGTGTCACGCACTTCATTTTGCATGGATGGCCTCAAACCACTAAAGGAATGGCGCCAGACTTGTTGCCGTTTTTTGATCGTAAGCTGGAGCTATCGTTGGCTCACCGTCTGATCTACTGGGGCAACAGAGTGGTGATACCGCGGAAAGCGCGGGAACGGATGCTGCAGCTGCTACATGAAACGCATCAGGGCTCCTCGTCAATGAAATCAGTCGCGCGGTCATTATTTTGGTGGCCAGGCCTGGACAGGGACATTCAAAACTTGTCTGCGCAGTGCCGCAACTGCGTGCAAAGCCTGCCAATGCCTACGGCAGCCCCACCAGTGAGTTGGCCAAAGACAGCGGTCCGGTGGTCTCGTATACACATCGATTTTGCAGGCCCGTTAGCAGGCAAGATGATACTAATAGTGGTTGATGCCCACACGAAGTGGATTGAAGCAGTACCCTTGCAGCACGCAAATACAGCTAGTACAATCCGATGCTTAAGGAGCATGTTTTGCCGGTTTGGCGTGCCACGCACAATCGTGTCCGATAATGGCACACAATTCACAAGTCAAGAATTCGCCACTTTCATATCGAAAAACAATATCGTGCACCTGCGCACTGCGCCTTTCCATCCCCAATCTAACGGAGCAGCAGAAAGAGCGGTTCGGACCGTGAAGGACGGGTTGCGGAAAATGGGAGACGGACAGCTGGAAGATAACCTCATGCGGTTGTTATTCAATTACAGGCGGACCGCCCAAAGAGAAGGAAGGTCACCTTCCGAGATGCTTCTCGGCTATCAGCTGCGTTCCCGACTAGACACATGTCTCCCACCCAGAGCTGTGGACTCGTCGTCGGACGCTCACGACTGGACCATCTCGCCAGGCAGCAGCGTATACGTGCGAAATTACGGCACCGGCAAAAGATGGGTGCCTGGGAGGGTACAGACCACTTCGGGGGCGAGAATGGTAACAGTGAACACGCCAACCGGAGCAGTGCAGCGCCACGTCGACCAAGTCCGCCGTCGTCAAGAGTTTACGCCAGGGACTGCGTCTGTAGAGGCCACTGCAAGAGCGCAGTTAGAAGGCGGTCCTGACCAGGTGACCAGTGCGGATCTGTCACCTGTGCATACGCCCAGTACCACTGGGTCGGAACAAGAACAAAGCCCTCAGCCGCTAGCAGCCGACCAGAGTGAAGTACCATCTCCAGCAATCACGGAGCGTCCAGTGGTTCCGGCGGGATTGACTGACCCCCTGCAGCCCACGCTCAGACGATCGACCAGAATAAGAAAACCGGTACAGCGGTTTCACTTTTAAGGGAGGAGAAATGTTGTAATTGTTTGGTTTGTGCTGACCCGCGAAGGCAGCCGCACGCCCCCCTATTGGCCTGAGTTCCTATCGTTCATGCTTCTCTCCCTCTTCTGTAACCCTCTCAGTACGAGAGGGTATATAATCGCGGTTCTGGGCAATAAACGTTGTTGTTCACTGCCGACCATTGTTCGAGATGCTGCGCGGTTCGCGCTGACTTTACTACATCTTCGATGCGCGTAAAGACAACTAAAACGTATACTACTGCGGCGCCGACGGCTTTTCGATTGAACGAGCTTGATAGTCGGCGGTTGTTTTATTTATTGAGTGCGAGTGAACTACTATTTATACGAAGGCGAATATCTTCGAAGCGCGTAAAGACAACTAAAACGTATACTACTGCGGCGCCGACGGCTTTTCGACTGAACCGGCTGGATAGTCGGCGGTTGTTATATTTATTTTGTGTATGTGGCGTCCTATTTTTACGAAGGCGAATATCCTCGATGCGCGTAAAGACAACTAAAACTTATACTACTGCGGCGCCGATGGCTTTTCGACTGAACCGGCTGGATAGTCGGCGGTTGTTGTATTTACTTAGTGTGTGTGGCGTCCTATTTTTACGAAGGCGAATATCTTAGATCCGTGGTACCGAAATAAAAAACTCATACTACTACGGCGCCGACGGCTTTTCGACTGAACGAGCTGGATAGTCGCCGGTTGTTTTATTTATTGTGGGTGCGTGCCCTCCTATTTTTACAAAGGCGAATATCTTCGATGCGCGTAAAGACAACTAAAACTTATACTACTGCGGCGCCGACGGCTTTTCGGCTGAACGAGCTGGATAGTCGCCGGTTGTTTTATTTACTGAGTGTGCGTGCCCTCCTAATTTCACGAAGGCGAATATCTTCGATGCGCGTAAAGACAACTAAAACTTGTACTACTGCGGCGCCGACGGCTTTTCGACTGAACGAGCTGAATAGTCGGCGGTTGTTTTATTTATTGAGTGTGCGTGCCCTCCTATTTTTACGAAGGCGAGTATCTAAGATGCGCGTAAAGACAACTAAAACTTATACTACTGCGGCGCCGACGGCTTCTCGGCTGAACGAGCTGGATAGTCGCCGGTTGTTTTATTTACTGAGTGTGCGTGCCCTCCTAATTTCACGAAGGCGAATATCTAAGATGCGCGTAAAGACAACTAAAACTTATACTACTGCGGCGCCGACGGCTTCTCGGCTGAACGAGCTGGATAGTCGCCGGTTGTTTTATTTACTGAGTGTGCGTGCCCTCCTAATTTCACGAAGGCGAATATCTTCGATGCGCATAAAGACAACTAAAACTTATACTACTGCGGCGCCGACGGCTTTTCGACTGAACGAGCTGGATAGTCGGCGGTTGTTTTATTTATTGAGTGTGCGTGCCCTCCTATTTTTACGAAGGCGAATATCTTCGATGCGCGTATAGACAACTAAAACTTCTACTACTGCGGCGCCGACGGCTTTTCGACTGAACGAGCTGGATAGTCGGCGGTTGTTTTAATTATTGAGTGTGCGTGCCCTCCTATTTTTACGAAGACGATTATCTTCGATGCGCGTAAAGACAACTAAAACTTTTACTACTGCGGCGCCGACGGCTTTTCGACTGAACGAGCTGGATAGTCGGCGGTTGTTTTATTTATTGAGTGTGCGTGCACTCCTATTTTTTCGAAGGCGAATATCTTCAATGCGCTTAGAGACAACTAAAACTTATTCTACTGCGGCGCCGACGGCTTTTCGACTGAACGAGCTGGATAGTCGGCGGTTGTTTTATTTATTGAGTGTGCGTGCACTCCTATTTTTCCGAAGGCGAATATCTTCGATGCGCGTAAAGACAACTAAAACGTATACTACTGCGGCGCCGACGGCTTTTCGACTGAACGAGCTGGATAGTCGGCGGTTGTTTTATTTATTCAGTATGCGTGAACTACTATTTTTACGAAGGCGAATATCTTCGATGCGCGTAAAGACAACTAAAACGTATACCACTGCGGCGCCGACGGCTTTTCGACTGAACGAGCTGGATAGTCGGCGGTTGTTTTCTTTATTGGGTGTCGGCGCCCTCCTAATTTTACGAAGGCGAATATCTTCGATGCGCGTAAAGACAACTAAAACTTATACTACTGCGGCGCCAACGGCTTTTCGACTGAACGAGCTGAATAGTCGGCGGTTGTTTTATTTATTGAGTGTGCGTGCCCTCCTATTTTTACGAAGGCGAGTATCTAAGATGCGCGTAAAGACAACTAAAACTTATACTACTGCGGCGCCGACGGCTTTTCGACTGAACGAGCTGGATAGTCGGCGGTTGTTTTATTTATTGAGTGTGCGTGCACTCCTATTTTTACGAAGGCGAATATCTTCAATGCGCGTAAAGACAACTAAAACTTATTCTACTGCGGCGCCGACGGCTTTTCGACTGAACGAGCTGGATAGTCGGCGGTTGTTTTCTTTATTGGGTGTCGGCGCCCTCCTAATTTTACGAAGGCGAATATCTTCGATGCGCGTAAAGTAAACTAAAACTTATACTACTGCGGCGCCGACGGCTTTTCGACTGAACGAGCTGAATAGTCGGCGGTTGCTTTATTTATTGATTGTGCGTGAACTCCTATTTTTACGAAAGCGAATATCTTCGATGCGCGTAAAGACAACTAAAACTTATACTACTGCGGAGCCAACGGCTTTTCGCCTGAACGAGCTGGAAAGTCGGCGATTGTTCTATTTATTGAGTGTGCGTGCCCTCCTATATTTACGAAGGCGATTATCTTCGATGCGCGTAAAGACAACTAAAACTTATACTACTGCGGCGCCGACGGCTTTTCGATTGAACGAGCTTGATAGTCGGCGGTTGTTTTATTTATTGAGTGTGCGAGCCCTCCCATTTTTACGAAGGCGAATATCTTCGATGCGCGTAAAGAAAACTAAAACGTATACTACTGCGGCGCCGACGGCTTTTCGACTGAACGAGCTGGATAGTCGGCGGTTGTTTTCTTTATTGGGTGTCGGCGCCCTCCTAATTTTACGAAGGCGAATATCTTCGATGCGCGTAAAGACAACTAAAATTTATACTACTGCGGCGCCGACGGCTTTTCGACTGAACGAGCTGGATAGTCGGCGGTTGTTTTATTTATTGAGTGTGCGTGCACTCCTATTTTTACAAAGGCGAATATCTTCAGTGCGCTTAGAGACAACTAAAACTTATTCTACTGCGGCGCCGACGGCTTTTCGACTGAACGAGCTGGATAGTCGGCGGTTGTTTTATTTATTGAGTGTGCGTGCACTCCTATTTTTACGAAGGCGAATATCTTCGATGCGCGTAAAGACAACTAAAACGTATACTACTGCGGCGCCGACGGCTTTTCGACTGAACGAGCTGGATAGTCGGCGGTTGTTTTATTTATTCAGTATGCGTGAACTACTATTTTTACGAAGGCGAATATCTTCGATGCGCGTAAAGACAACTAAAACGTATACTACTGCGGCGCCGACGGCTTTTCGACTGAACGAGCTGGATAGTCGGCGGTTGTTTTCTTTATTGGGTGTCGGCGCCCTCCTAATTTTACGAAGGCGAATATCTTCGATGCGCGTAAAGACAACTAAAACTTATACTACTGCGGCGCCGACGGCTTTTCGACTGAACGAGCTGGATAGTCGGCGGTTGTTTTATTTATTGAGTGTGCGTGCCCTCCTATTTTTACGAAGGCGAATATCTTCGATGCGCGTAAAGACAACTAAAAAGTATACTACTGCGGCGCCGACGGCTTTTCGACTGAACGAGCTGGATAGTCGGCGGTTGTTTTCTTTAATGGGTGTCGGCGCCCTCCTAATTTTACGAAGGCGAATATCTTCGATGCGCGTAAAGACAACTAAAACTTATACTACTGCGGCGCCAACGGCTTTTCGACTGAACGAGCTGAATAGTCGGCGGTTGTTTTATTTATTGAGTGTGCGTGCCCTCCTATTTTTACGAAGGCGAGTATCTAAGATGCGCGTAAAGACAACTAAAACTTATACTACTGCGGCGCCGACGGCTTTTCGACTGAACGAGCTGGATAGTCGGCGGTTGTTTTATTTATTGAGTGTGCGTGCACTCCTATTTTTACGAAGGCGAATATCTTCAATGCGCGTAAAGACAACTAAAACTTATTCTACTGCGGCGCCGACGGCTTTTCGACTGAACGAGCTGGATAGTCGGCGGTTGTTTTCTTTATTGGGTGTCGGCGCCCTCCTAATTTTACGAAGGCGAATATCTTCGATGCGCGTAAAGTAAACTAAAACTTATACTACTGCGGCGCCGACGGCTTTTCGACTGAACGAGCTGAATAGTCGGCGGTTGTTTTATTTATTGAGTGTGCGTGCCCTCCTATTTTACGAAGGCGAGTATCTAAGATGCGCGTAAAGACAACTAAACTTATACTACTGCGGCGCCGACGGCTTTTCGACTGAACGAGCTGGATAGTCGGCGGTTGTTTTATTTATTGAGTGTGCGTGCACTCCTATTTTTACGAAGGCGAATATCTTCAATGCGCTTAAAGACAACTAAAACTTATTCTACTGCGGCGCCGACGGCTTTTCGACTGAACGAGCTGGATAGTCGGCGGTTGTTTTATTTATTGAGTGTGCGTGCCCTCCTATTTTTACGAAGGCGAATATCTTCGATGCGCGTAAAGACAACTAAAACGTATACTACTGCGGCGCCGACGGCTTTTCGACTGAACGAGCTGGATAGTCGGCGGTTGTTTTCTTTATTGGGTGTCGGCGCCCTCCTAATTTTACGAAGGCGAATATCTTCGATGCGCGTAAAGACAACTAAAACTTATACTACTGCGGCGCCGACGGCTTTTCGACTGAACGAGCTGAATAGTCGGCGGTTGCTTTATTTATTGAGTGTGCGTTAACTCCTATTTTTACGAAAGCGAATATCTTCGATGCGCGTAAAGACAACTAAAACTTATACTACTGCGGAGCCAACGGCTTTTCGACTGAACGAGCTGGAAAGTCGGCGATTGTTCTATTTATTGAGTGTGCGTGCCCTCCTATTTTTACGAAGGCGAATATCTTCGATGCGCGTAATGACAACTAAAACTTATACTACTGCGGCGCCGACGGCTTTTCGACTGAACGAGCTGGATAGTCGGCGGTTGTTTTATTTATTGAGTGTGCGTGAATTCCTATTTTTACGAAGGCGAATATCTTCGATGCGCGTAAAGACAACTAAAACTTATACTACTGCGGCGCCGACGGCTTTTCGACTGAACGAGCTGGAAAGTCGGCGATTGTTCTATTTATTGAGTGTGCGTGAGCTCCTATTTTTACGAAAGCGAATATCTTCGATGCGCGTAAAGACAACTAAAACTTATACTACTGCGGAGCCAACGGCTTTTCGACTGAACGAGCTGGAAAGTCGGCGATTGTTCTATTTATTGAGTGTGCGTGCCCTCCTATTTTTACGAAGGCGAATATCTTCGATGCGCGTAAAGACAACTAAAACTTATACTACTGTGGCGCCGACGGCTTTTCGACTGAACGAGCTGGATAGTCGGCGGTTGTTTTATTTATTGAGTGTGCGTGCCCTCCTATTTTTACGAAGGCGAGTATCTAAGATGCGCGTAAAGACAACTAAAACGTATACTACTGCGGCGCCGACGGCTTTTCGACTGAACGAGCTGAATAGTCGGCGGTTGTTTTATTTATTGAGTGTGCGTGCCCTCCTATTTTTACGAAGGCGAGTATCTAAGATGCGCGTAAAGACAACTAAAACTTATACTACTGCGGCGCCGACGGCTTTTCGACTGAACGAGCTGGATAGTCGGCGGTTGTTTTCTTTATTGGGTGTCGGCGCTCTCCTAATTTTACGAAGGCGAATATCTTCGATGCGCGTAATGACAACTAAAACTTATACTACTGCGGCGCCGACGGCTTTTCGACTGAACGAGCTGAATAGTCGGCGGTTGCTTCATTTATTGAGTGTGCGTGAACTCCTATTTTTACGAAAGCGAATATCTTCGATGCGCGTAAAGACAACTAAAACTTATACTACTGCGGAGCCAACGGCTTTTCGACTGAACGAGCTGGAAAGTCGGCGATTGTTCTATTTATTGAGTGTGCGTGCCCTCCTATTTTTACGAAGGCGAATATCTTCGATGCGCGTAAAGACAACTAAAACGTATACTACTGCGGCGCCGACGGCTTTTCGATTGAACGAGCTTGATAGTCGGCGGTTGTTTTATTTATTGAGTGCGAGTGAACTACTATTTATACGAAGGCGAATATCTTCGAAGCGCGTAAAGACAACTAAAACGTATACTACTGCGGCGCCGACGGCTTTTCGACTGAACCGGCTGGATAGTCGGCGGTTGTTATATTTATTTAGTGTATGTGGCGTCCTATTTTTACGAAGGCGAATATCTTCGATGCGCGTAAAGACAACTAAAACGTATACTACTGCGGCGCCGACGGCTTTTCGATTGAACGAGCTTGATAGTCGGCGGTTGTTTTATTTATTGAGTGTGCGAGCCCTCCCATTTTTACGAAGGCGAATATCTTCGATGCGCGTAAAGACAACTAAAACGTATACTACTGCGGCGCCGACGGCTTTTCGACTGAACGAGCTGGATAGTCGGCGGTTGTTTTCTTTATTGGGTGTCGGCGCTCTCCTAATTTTACGAAGGCGAATATCTTCGATGCGCGTAAAGACAACTAAAACTTATACTACTGCGGCGCCGACGGCTTTTCGACTGAACGAGCTGAATAGTCGGCGGTTGTTTTATTTATTGAGTGTGCGTGCCCTCCTATTTTTACGAAGGCGAGTATCTAAGATGCGCGTAAAGACAACTAAACTTATACTACTGCGGCGCCGACGGCTTTTCGACTGAACGAGCTGGATAGTCGGCGGTTGTTTTATTTATTGAGTGTGCGTGCACTCCTATTTTTACGAAGGCGAATATCTTCAATGCGCTTAAAGACAACTAAAACTTATTCTACTGCGGCGCCGACGGCTTTTCGACTGAACGAGCTGGATAGTCGGCGGTTGTTTTATTTATTGAGTGTGCGTGCCCTCCTATTTTTACGAAGGCGAATATCTTCGATGCGCGTAAAGACAACTAAAACGTATACTACTGCGGCGCCGACGGCTTTTCGACTGAACGAGCTGGATAGTCGGCGGTTGTTTTCTTTATTGGGTGTCGGCGCCCTCCTAATTTTACGAAGGCGAATATCTTCGATGCGCGTAAAGACAACTAAAACCTATACTACTGCGGCGCCGACGGCTTTTCGACTGAACGAGCTGAATAGTCGGCGGTAGCTTTATTTATTGAGTGTGCGTTAACTCCTATTTTTACGAAAGCGAATATCTTCGATGCGCGTAAAGACAACTAAAACTTATACTACTGTGGCGCCGACGGCTTTTCGACTGAACGAGCTGGATAGTCGGCGGTTGTTTTATTTATTGAGTGTGCGTGAACTCCTATTTTTACGAAGGCGAATATCTTCGATGCGCGTAAAGACAACTAAAACTTATACTACTGCGGCGCCGACGGCTTTTCGACTGAACGAGGTTGATAGTCGGCGGTTGTTTTATTTATTGAGTGTGCGTGAACTCCTATTTTTACGAAGGCGAATACCTTCGATGCGCGTAAAGACAACTAAAACTTATACTACTGCGGCGCCAACGGCTTTTCGACTGAACGAGCTCGATAGTCGGCGGTTGTTTTATTTATTGAGTGTGCGTGAACTACTATTTTTACAAAGGCGATTATCTTCGATGCGCGTAAAGACAACTAAAACGTATACTACTGCGGCGCCGACGGCTTTTCGATTGAACGAGCTTGATAGTCGGCGGTTGTTTTATTTATTGAGTGCGAGTGAACTACTATTTATACGAAGGCGAATATCTTCGAAGCGCGTAAAGACAACTAAAACGTATACTACTGCGGCGCCGACGGCTTTTCGACTGAACCGGCTGGATAGTCGGCGGTTGTTATATTTATTTTGTGTATGTGGCGTCCTATTTTTACGAAGGCGAATATCCTCGATGCGCGTAAAGACAACTAAAACTTATACTACTGCGGCGCCGATGGCTTTTCGACTGAACCGGCTGGATAGTCGGCGGTTGTTGTATTTACTTAGTGTGTGTGGCGTCCTATTTTTACGAAGGCGAATATCTTAGATCCGTGGTACCGAAATAAAAAACTCATACTACTACGGCGCCGACGGCTTTTCGACTGAACGAGCTGGATAGTCGCCGGTTGTTTTATTTATTGTGGGTGCGTGCCCTCCTATTTTTACGAAGGCGAATATCTTCGATGCGCGTAAAGACAACTAAAACTTATACTACTGCGGCGCCGACGGCTTTTCGGCTGAACGAGCTGGATAGTCGCCGGTTGTTTTATTTACTGAGTGTGCGTGCCCTCCTAATTTCACGAAGGCGAATATCTTCGATGCGCGTAAAGACAACTAAAACTTGTACTACTGCGGCGCCGACGGCTTTTCGACTGAACGAGCTGAATAGTCGGCGGTTGTTTTATTTATTGAGTGTGCGTGCCCTCCTATTTTTACGAAGGCGAGTATCTAAGATGCGCGTAAAGACAACTAAAACTTATACTACTGCGGCGCCGACGGCTTCTCGGCTGAACGAGCTGGATAGTCGCCGGTTGTTTTATTTACTGAGTGTGCGTGCCCTCCTAATTTCACGAAGGCGAATATCTAAGATGCGCGTAAAGACAACTAAAACTTATACTACTGCGGCGCCGACGGCTTCTCGGCTGAACGAGCTGGATAGTCGCCGGTTGTTTTATTTACTGAGTGTGCGTGCCCTCCTAATTTCACGAAGGCGAATATCTTCGATGCGCATAAAGACAACTAAAACTTATACTACTGCGGCGCCGACGGCTTTTCGACTGAACGAGCTGGATAGTCGGCGGTTGTTTTATTTATTGAGTGTGCGTGCCCTCCTATTTTTACGAAGGCGAATATCTTCGATGCGCGTATAGACAACTAAAACTTCTACTACTGCGGCGCCGACGGCTTTTCGACTGAACGAGCTGGATAGTCGGCGGTTGTTTTAATTATTGAGTGTGCGTGCCCTCCTATTTTTACGAAGACGATTATCTTCGATGCGCGTAAAGACAACTAAAACTTTTACTACTGCGGCGCCGACGGCTTTTCGACTGAACGAGCTGGATAGTCGGCGGTTGTTTTATTTATTGAGTGTGCGTGCACTCCTATTTTTTCGAAGGCGAATATCTTCAATGCGCTTAGAGACAACTAAAACTTATTCTACTGCGGCGCCGACGGCTTTTCGACTGAACGAGCTGGATAGTCGGCGGTTGTTTTATTTATTGAGTGTGCGTGCACTCCTATTTTTACGAAGGCGAATATCTTCGATGCGCGTAAAGACAACTAAAACGTATACTACTGCGGCGCCGACGGCTTTTCGACTGAACGAGCTGGATAGTCGGCGGTTGTTTTATTTATTCAGTATGCGTGAACTACTATTTTTACGAAGGCGAATATCTTCGATGCGCGTAAAGACAACTAAAACGTATACCACTGCGGCGCCGACGGCTTTTCGACTGAACGAGCTGGATAGTCGGCGGTTGTTTTCTTTATTGGGTGTCGGCGCCCTCCTAATTTTACGAAGGCGAATATCTTCGATGCGCGTAAAGACAACTAAAACTTATACTACTGCGGCGCCAACGGCTTTTCGACTGAACGAGCTGAATAGTCGGCGGTTGTTTTATTTATTGAGTGTGCGTGCCCTCCTATTTTTACGAAGGCGAGTATCTAAGATGCGCGTAAAGACAACTAAAACTTATACTACTGCGGCGCCGACGGCTTTTCGACTGAACGAGCTGGATAGTCGGCGGTTGTTTTATTTATTGAGTGTGCGTGCACTCCTATTTTTACGAAGGCGAATATCTTCAATGCGCGTAAAGACAACTAAAACTTATTCTACTGCGGCGCCGACGGCTTTTCGACTGAACGAGCTGGATAGTCGGCGGTTGTTTTCTTTATTGGGTGTCGGCGCCCTCCTAATTTTACGAAGGCGAATATCTTCGATGCGCGTAAAGTAAACTAAAACTTATACTACTGCGGCGCCGACGGCTTTTCGACTGAACGAGCTGAATAGTCGGCGGTTGCTTTATTTATTGATTGTGCGTGAACTCCTATTTTTACGAAAGCGAATATCTTCGATGCGCGTAAAGACAACTAAAACTTATACTACTGCGGAGCCAACGGCTTTTCGCCTGAACGAGCTGGAAAGTCGGCGATTGTTCTATTTATTGAGTGTGCGTGCCCTCCTATATTTACGAAGGCGATTATCTTCGATGCGCGTAAAGACAACTAAAACTTATACTACTGCGGCGCCGACGGCTTTTCGATTGAACGAGCTTGATAGTCGGCGGTTGTTTTATTTATTGAGTGTGCGAGCCCTCCCATTTTTACGAAGGCGAATATCTTCGATGCGCGTAAAGAAAACTAAAACGTATACTACTGCGGCGCCGACGGCTTTTCGACTGAACGAGCTGGATAGTCGGCGGTTGTTTTCTTTATTGGGTGTCGGCGCCCTCCTAATTTTACGAAGGCGAATATCTTCGATGCGCGTAAAGACAACTAAAACTTATACTACTGCGGCGCCGACGGCTTTTCGACTGAACGAGCTGAATAGTCTGCGGTTGTTTTATTTATTGAGTGTGCGTGCCCTCCTATTTTTACGAAGCCGAGTATCTAAGATGCGCGTAAAGACAACTAAAATTTATACTACTGCGGCGCCGACGGCTTTTCGACTGAACGAGCTGGATAGTCGGCGGTTGTTTTATTTATTGAGTGTGCGTGCACTCCTATTTTTACAAAGGCGAATATCTTCAGTGCGCTTAGAGACAACTAAAACTTATTCTACTGCGGCGCCGACGGCTTTTCGACTGAACGAGCTGGATAGTCGGCGGTTGTTTAATTTATTGAGTGTGCGTGCACTCCTATTTTTACGAAGGCGAATATCTTCGATGCGCGTAAAGACAACTAAAACGTATACTACTGCGGCGCCGACGGCTTTTCGACTGAACGAGCTGGATAGTCGGCGGTTGTTTTATTTATTCAGTATGCGTGAACTACTATTTTTACGAAGGCGAATATCTTCGATGCGCGTAAAGACAACTAAAACGTATACTACTGCGGCGCCGACGGCTTTTCGACTGAACGAGCTGGATAGTCGGCGGTTGTTTTCTTTATTGGGTGTCGGCGCCCTCCTAATTTTACGAAGGCGAATATCTTCGATGCGCGTAAAGACAACTAAAACTTATACTACTGCGGCGCCGACGGCTTTTCGACTGAACGAGCTGGATAGTCGGCGGTTGTTTTATTTATTGAGTGTGCGTGCCCTCCTATTTTTACGAAGGCGAATATCTTCGATGCGCGTAAAGACAACTAAAAAGTATACTACTGCGGCGCCGACGGCTTTTCGACTGAACGAGCTGGATAGTCGGCGGTTGTTTTCTTTATTGGGTGTCGGCGCCCTCCTAATTTTACGAAGGCGAATATCTTCGATGCGCGTAAAGACAACTAAAACTTATACTACTGCGGCGCCAACGGCTTTTCGACTGAACGAGCTGAATAGTCGGCGGTTGTTTTATTTATTGAGTGTGCGTGCCCTCCTATTTTTACGAAGGCGAGTATCTAAGATGCGCGTAAAGACAACTAAAACTTATACTACTGCGGCGCCGACGGCTTTTCGACTGAACGAGCTGGATAGTCGGCGGTTGTTTTATTTATTGAGTGTGCGTGCACTCCTATTTTTACGAAGGCGAATATCTTCAATGCGCGTAAAGACAACTAAAACTTATTCTACTGCGGCGCCGACGGCTTTTCGACTGAACGAGCTGGATAGTCGGCGGTTGTTTTCTTTATTGGGTGTCGGCGCCCTCCTAATTTTACGAAGGCGAATATCTTCGATGCGCGTAAAGTAAACTAAAACTTATACTACTGCGGCGCCGACGGCTTTTCGACTGAACGAGCTGAATAGTCGGCGGTTGCTTTATTTATTGATTGTGCGTGAACTCCTATTTTTACGAAAGCGAATATCTTCGATGCGCGTAAAGACAACTAAAACTTATACTACTGCGGAGCCAACGGCTTTTCGCCTGAACGAGCTGGAAAGTCGGCGATTGTTCTATTTATTGAGTGTGCGTGCCCTCCTATATTTACGAAGGCGATTATCTTCGATGCGCGTAAAGACAACTAAAACTTATACTACTGCGGCGCCGACGGCTTTTCGATTGAACGAGCTTGATAGTCGGCGGTTGTTTTATTTATTGAGTGTGCGAGCCCTCCCATTTTTACGAAGGCGAATATCTTCGATGCGCGTAAAGAAAACTAAAACGTATACTACTGCGGCGCCGACGGCTTTTCGACTGAACGAGCTGGATAGTCGGCGGTTGTTTTCTTTATTGGGTGTCGGCGCCCTCCTAATTTTACGAAGGCGAATATCTTCGATGCGCGTAAAGACAACTAAAACTTATACTACTGCGGCGCCGACGGCTTTTCGACTGAACGAGCTGAATAGTCTGCGGTTGTTTTATTTATTGAGTGTGCGTGCCCTCCTATTTTTACGAAGCCGAGTATCTAAGATGCGCGTAAAGACAACTAAAATTTATACTACTGCGGCGCCGACGGCTTTTCGACTGAACGAGCTGGATAGTCGGCGGTTGTTTTATTTATTGAGTGTGCGTGCACTCCTATTTTTACAAAGGCGAATATCTTCAGTGCGCTTAGAGACAACTAAAACTTATTCTACTGCGGCGCCGACGGCTTTTCGACTGAACGAGCTGGATAGTCGGCGGTTGTTTTATTTATTGAGTGTGCGTGCACTCCTATTTTTACGAAGGCGAATATCTTCGATGCGCGTAAAGACAACTAAAACGTATACTACTGCGGCGCCGACGGCTTTTCGACTGAACGAGCTGGATAGTCGGCGGTTGTTTTATTTATTCAGTATGCGTGAACTACTATTTTTACGAAGGCGAATATCTTCGATGCGCGTAAAGACAACTAAAACGTATACTACTGCGGCGCCGACGGCTTTTCGACTGAACGAGCTGGATAGTCGGCGGTTGTTTTCTTTATTGGGTGTCGGCGCCCTCCTAATTTTACGAAGGCGAATATCTTCGATGCGCGTAAAGACAACTAAAACCTATACTACTGCGGCGCCGACGGCTTTTCGACTGAACGAGCTGGATAGTCGGCGGTTGTTTTATTTATTGAGTGTGCGTGCCCTCCTATTTTTACGAAGGCGAATATCTTCGATGCGCGTAAAGACAACTAAAAAGTATACTACTGCGGCGCCGACGGCTTTTCGACTGAACGAGCTGGATAGTCGGCGGTTGTTTTCTTTATTGGGTGTCGGCGCCCTCCTAATTTTACGAAGGCGAATATCTTCGATGCGCGTAAAGACAACTAAAACTTATACTACTGCGGCGCCGACGGCTATTCGACTGAACGAGCTGAATAGTCGGCGGTTGCTTTATTTATTGAGTGTGCGTGAACTCCTATTTTTACGAAAGCGAATATCTTCGATGCGCGTAAAGACAACTAAAACTTATACTACTGCGGCGCCGACGGCTTTTCGACTGAACGAGCTGGATAGTCGGCGGTTGTTTTATTTATTGAGTGTGCGTGAACTATTATTTTTACGAAGGCGAATATCCTCGATGCGCGTAAAGACAACTAAAACTTATACTACTGCGGCGCCGACGGCTTTTCGACTGAACGAGCTGAATAGTCGGCGGTTGCTTTATTTATTGAGTGTGCGTGAACTCCTATTTTTACGAAAGCGAATATCTTCGATGCGCGTAAAGACAACTAAAACTTATACTACTGCGGAGCCAACGGCTTTTCGACTGAACGAGCTGGAAAGTCGGCGATTGTTCTATTTATTGAGTGTGCGTGCCCTCCTATTTTTACGAAGGCGAATATCTTCGATGCGCGTAAAGACAACTAAAACTTATACTACTGCGGCGCCGACGGCTTTTCGACTGAACGAGCTGGATAGTCGGCGGTTGTTTTATTTATTGAGTGTGCGTCAACTCCTATTTTTACGAAGGCGAATATCTTCGATGCGCGTAAAGACAACTAAAACTTATACTACTGCGGCGCCGACGGCTTTTCGACTGAACGAGGTTGATAGTCGGCGGTTGTTTTATTTATTGAGTGTGCGTGAACTCCTATTTTTACGAAGGCGAATACCTTCGATGCGCGTAAAGACAACTAAAACTTATACTACTGCGGCGCCAACGGCTTTTCGACTGAACGAGCTCGATAGTCGGCGGTTGTTTTATTTATTGAGTGTGCGTGAACTACTATTTTTACGAAGGCGATTATCTTCGATGCGCGTAAAGACAACTAAAACGTATACTACTGCGGCGCCGACGGCTTTTCGATTGAACGAGCTTGATAGTCGGCGGTTGTTTTATTTATTGAGTGCGAGTGAACTACTATTTTTACGAAGGCGAATATCTTCGAAGCGCGTAAAGACAACTAAAACGTATACTACTGCGGCGCCGACGGCTTTTCGACTGAACCGGCTGGATAGTCGGCGGTTGTTGTATTTATTGTGTGTGCGTGCCCTCCTATTTTTACGAAGGCGAATATCTTAGATCCGTGGTACCGAAATAAAAAACTCATACTACTGCGGCGCCAACGGCTTTTCGACTGAACGAGCTGGATAGTCGGCGGTTGATTTATTTATTGAGTGTGCGTGCCCTCCTATTTTTATGAAGACGAATATCTTCGATGCGCGTAAAGACAACTAAAACTTTTACTACAGCGGAGCCGACGGCTTTTCGACTGAACGAGCTGGATAGTCGACGGTTGTTTTATTTATTGAGTGTGCGTGCCCTCCTATTTTTACGAAGGCGTATATCTTCAATGCGCTTAAAGACAACTAAAACTTATACTACTGCGGCGCCGACGGCTTTTCGACTGAACGAGCTGGATAGTCGGCGGTTGTTTTATTTATTGAGTGTGCGTGCCCTCCTATTTTTACGAAGGCGAATATCTTCGATGCGCGTATAGACAACTAAAACTTTTACTACTGCGGCGCCGACGGCTTTTCGACTGAACGAGCTGGATAGTCGGCGGTTGTTTTAATTATTGAGTGTGCGTGCCCTCCTATTTTTACGAAGACGATTATCTTCGATGCGCGTAAAGACAACTAAAACTTTTACTACTGCGGCGCCGACGGCTTTTCGACTGAACGAGCTGGATAGTCGGCGGTTGTTTTATTTATTGAGTGTGCGTGCCCTCCTTTTTTACGAAGGGGAATATTTTCGATGCGCGTATAGAAAACTAAAACTTATACTACTGCGGCGCCGACGGCTTTTCGACTGAACGAGCTGGATAGTCGGCGGTTGTTTTATTTATTGAGTGTGCGTGCCCTCCTTTTTTACGAAGGGGAATATCTTCGATGCGCGTAAAGACAACTAAAATTTATTCTACTGCAGCGCCGACGGCTTTTCGACTGAACGAGCTGGATAGTCGGCGGTTGTTTTATTTATTGAATGTGCGTGCCCTCCTTTTTTACGAAGGGGAATATCTTCGATGCCCGTAAAGACGACTAAAACTTTTACTACTGCGGCGCCGACGGCTTTTCGACTGAACGAGCTGGATAGTCGGCGGTTGTTTTATTTATTGAGTGTGCGTGCCCTACTTTTTTACGAAGGCGAATATCTTCAATGCGCTTAAAGACAACTAAAACTTATACTACTGCGGCGCCGACGGCTTTTCGACTGAACGAGCTGGATAGTCGGCGGTTGTTTTATTTATTGAGTGTGCGTGCCCTCCTTTTTTACGAAGGGGAATATCTTCAATGCGCTTAAAGACAACTAAAACTTATACTACTGCGGCGCCGACGGCTTTTCGACTGAACAAGCTGGATAGTCGGCGGTTGTTTTATTTATTGAGTGTGCGTGCCCTCCTTTTTTACGAAGGGGAATATCTTCGATGCGCGTATAGACAACTAAAACTTATACTACTGCGGCGCCGACGGCTTTTCGACTGAACGAGCTGGATTGTCGGCGGTTGTTTTATTTATTGAGTGTGCGTGCCGTCCTTTTTTACGAAGGGGAATATCTTCGATGCGCGTAAAGACAACAAAAACATTTACTACTGCGGCGCCGACGGCTTTTCGACTGAACGAGCTGGATAGTCGGCGGTTGTTTTATTTATTGGGTGTGCGTGCCCTCCTTTTTTACGAAGGCGAATATCTTCAATGCGCTTAAAGACAACTAAAACTTATACTACTGCGGCGCCGACGGCTTTTCGACTGAACGAGCTGGATAGTCAGCGGTTGTTTTATTTATTGAGTTTGCGTGCCCTCCTTTTTTACGAAGGGGAATATCTTCGATGCGCGTATAGACAACTAAAATTTATACTACTGCGGCGCCGACGGCTTTTCGACTGAACGAGCTGGATAGTCGGCGGTTGTATTATTTATTGAGTGTGCGTGCCCTCCTACTTTTACGAAGACGATTATCTTCGATGCGCGTAAAGACAACTAAAACTTATACTACTGCGGCGCCGACGGCTTTTTGACTTAACGAGCTGGATAGTCGGCGGTTGTTTAATTTATTGGGTGTGCATGCGCGTAAAGAAAACTAAAACTTATACTACTGCGGCACCGACGGCTTTTCGACTGAACGAGCTGGATAGTCGGCGGTTGTTTTATTTATTGAGTGTGCGTGCCCTCCTTTTTTACGAAGGGGAATATCTTCAATGCGCTTAAAGACAACTAAAACTTATACTACTGCGGCGCCGACGGCTTTTCGACTGAACGAGCTGGATAGTCGGCGGTTGTTTTATTTATTGAGTGTGCGTGCCCTCCTTTTTTACGAAGGGGAATATCTTCGATGCGCGTAAAGACAACTAAAACATTTACTACTGCGGCGCCGACGGCTTTTCGACTGAACGAGCTGGATAGTCGGCGGTTGTTTTATTTATTGGGTGTGCGTGCCCTCCTTTTTTACGAAGGCGAATATATTCAATGCGCTTAAAGACAACTAAAACTTATACTACTGCGGCGCCGACGGCTTTTCGACTGAACGAGCTGGATAGTCGGCGGTTGATTTATTTATTGAGTGTGCGTGCCCTCCTATTTTTACGAAGACGAATATCTTCGATGCGCGTAAAGACAACTAAAACTTTTACTACTGCGGCGCCGACGGCTTTTCGACTGAACGAGCTGGATAGTCGGCGGTTGTTTTATTTATTGAGTGTGCGTGCCCTCCTATTTTTACGAAGGCGAATATCTTCAATGCGCGTAAAGACAACTAAAACTTTTACTACTTCGGCGCCGACGGCTTTTCGACTGAACGAGCTGGATAGTCGGCGGTTGTTTTATTTATTGAGTTTGCGTGCCCTCCTATTTTTACGAAGGGGAATATCTTCGATGCGAGTATAGACAACTAAAACTTATACTACTGCGGCGCCGACGGCTTTTCGACTGAACGAGCTGGATAGTCGGCGGTTGTTTATTTATTGAGTGTGCGTGAACTCCTATTTTTACGAAGGCGAATATCTTCGATGCGCGTAAAGACAACTAAAACGTATACTACTGCGGCGCCGACGGCTTTTCGATTGAACGAGCTTGATAGTCGGCGGTTGTTTTATTTATTGAGTGTGCGTGAACTACTATTTTTACGAAGGCGAATATCTTCGATGCGCGTAAAGACAACTAAAACGTATACTACTGCGGCGCCGACGGCTTTTCGACTGAACCTGCTGGATAGTGGGCGGTTGTTATATTTATTTAGTGTGCGTGCCCTCCTATTTTAACGAAGGCGAATATCTTCGATGCGCGTAAAGGCAACTAAAACTTATATAACTGCGGCGCCGACGGCTTTTCGACTGAACCGGCTGGATAGTCGGCGGTTGTTATATTTATTTAGTGTGTGTGGCGTCCTATTTTTACGAAGGCGAATATCCTCGATGCGCGTAAAGACAACTAAAACTTATACTACTGCGGCGCCGACGGCTTTTCGACTGAACCGGATGGATAGTCGGCGGTTGTTGTATTTACTTAGTGTGTGTGGCGTCCTATTTTTACGAAGGCGAATATCTTAGATGCGCGGTACAGACATAAAAAACTCACACTACTACGGCGCCGACGGCTTTTCGACTGAACGAGCTGTATAGTCGCCGGTTGTTTTATTTACTGTGTGTGCGTGCCCTCCTATTTTTACGAAGGCGAATATCTTCGATGCGCGTAAAGACAACTAAAACTTTTACTACTGCGGCGCCGACGGCTTTTCGGCTGAACGAGCTGGATAGTCGGCGGTTGTTTTATTTATAGGGTGTGCATGCCTCCTATTTTTACGAAGGTGAATACCTTCGATGCGCGTAAAGACAACTAAAACTTATACTACTGCGGCGCCGACGGCTTTTCGACTGAACGAGCTGGATAGTCGGCGGTTGTTTTATTTATTGGTTGTGCGTGCCCTCCTAATTTTACGAAGGCGAATATCTTCGATGCGCGTAAAGACAACTAAAACTTATACTACTGCGGCGCCGACGGCTTTTCGACTGAACGAGCTGGATAGTCGGCTGTTGTTTTATTTATTGAGTGTGTGTGCCCTCCTATTTTTACGAAGGCGAATATCTTCGATGCGCGTAACGAAAACTAAAACGTATACTACTGCGGCGCCGACGGCTTTTCGACTGAACGAGCTGGATAGTCGGCGGTTGTTTTATTTATTGAGTGTGCGTGCCCTCCTATTTTTACGAAGACGATTATCTTCGATGCGCGTAAAGACAACTAAAACTTATACTACTGCGTTGCCGACGGCTTTTCGACTGAACGAGCTGGATAGTCGGCGGTTGATTTATTTATTGAGTGTGCGTGCCCTCCTATTTTTACGAAGACGAATATCTTCGATGCGCGTATAGACAACTAAAACTTATACTACTGCGGCGCCGACGGCTTTTCGACTGAACGAGCTGGATAGTCGGCGGTTGTATTATTTATGGAGTGTGCGTGCCCTCCTATTTTTACGAAGACGATTATCTTCGATGCGCGTAAAGACAACTAAAACTTATACTACTGCGGCGCCGACGGCTTTTCGACTGAACGAGCTGGATAGTCGGCGGTTGATTTATTTATTGAGTGTGCGTGCCCTCCTATTTTTACGAAGACGAATATCTTCGATGCGCGTATAGACAACTAAAACTTATACTACTGCGGCGCCGACGGCTTTTCGACTGAACGAGCTGGATAGTCGGCGGTTGATTTATTTATTGAGTGTGCGTGCCCTCCTATTTTTACGAAGACGAATATCTTCGATGCGCGTAAAGACAACTAAAACTTTTACTACTGCGGCGCCGACGGCTTTTCGACTGAACGAGCTGGATAGTCGGCGGTTGTTTTATTTATTGAGTGTGCGTGCCCTCCTATTTTTACGAAGGCGAATATCTTCAATGCGCGTAAAGACAACTAAAACTTTTACTACTTCGGCGCCGACGGCTTTTCGACTGAACGAGCTGGATAGTCGGCGGTTGTTTTATTTATTGAGTTTGCGTGCCCTCCTATTTTTACGAAGGGGAATATCTTCGATGCGAGTATAGACAACTAAAACTTATACTACTGCGGCGCCGACGGCTTTTCGACTGAACGAGCTGGATAGTCGGCGGTTGTTTATTTATTGAGTGTGCGTGAACTCCTATTTTTACGAAGGCGAATATCTTCGATGCGCGTAAAGACAACTAAAACGTATACTACTGCGGCGCCGACGGCTTTTCGATTGAACGAGCTTGATAGTCGGCGGTTGTTTTATTTATTGAGTGTGCGTGAACTACTATTTTTACGAAGGCGAATATCTTCGATGCGCGTAAAGACAACTAAAACGTATACTACTGCGGCGCCGACGGCTTTTCGACTGAACCTGCTGGATAGTGGGCGGTTGTTATATTTATTTAGTGTGCGTGCCCTCCTATTTTAACGAAGGCGAATATCTTCGATGCGCGTAAAGGCAACTAAAACTTATATAACTGCGGCGCCGACGGCTTTTCGACTGAACCGGCTGGATAGTCGGCGGTTGTTATATTTATTTAGTGTGTGTGGCGTCCTATTTTTACGAAGGCGAATATCCTCGATGCGCGTAAAGACAACTAAAACTTATACTACTGCGGCGCCGACGGCTTTTCGACTGAACCGGATGGATAGTCGGCGGTTGTTGTATTTACTTAGTGTGTGTGGCGTCCTATTTTTACGAAGGCGAATATCTTAGATGCGCGGTACAGACATAAAAAACTCACACTACTACGGCGCCGACGGCTTTTCGACTGAACGAGCTGTATAGTCGCCGGTTGTTTTATTTACTGTGTGTGCGTGCCCTCCTATTTTTACGAAGGCGAATATCTTCGATGCGCGTAAAGACAACTAAAACTTTTACTACTGCGGCGCCGACGGCTTTTCGGCTGAACGAGCTGGATAGTCGGCGGTTGTTTTATTTATAGGGTGTGCATGCCTCCTATTTTTACGAAGGTGAATACCTTCGATGCGCGTAAAGACAACTAAAACTTATACTACTGCGGCGCCGACGGCTTTTCGACTGAACGAGCTGGATAGTCGGCGGTTGTTTTATTTATTGGTTGTGCGTGCCCTCCTAATTTTACGAAGGCGAATATCTTCGATGCGCGTAAAGACAACTAAAACTTATACTACTGCGGCGCCGACGGCTTTTCGACTGAACGAGCTGGATAGTCGGCTGTTGTTTTATTTATTGAGTGTGTGTGCCCTCCTATTTTTACGAAGGCGAATATCTTCGATGCGCGTAACGAAAACTAAAACGTATACTACTGCGGCGCCGACGGCTTTTCGACTGAACGAGCTGGATAGTCGGCGGTTGTTTTATTTATTGAGTGTGCGTGCCCTCCTATTTTTACGAAGACGATTATCTTCGATGCGCGTAAAGACAACTAAAACTTATACTACTGCGTTGCCGACGGCTTTTCGACTGAACGAGCTGGATAGTCGGCGGTTGATTTATTTATTGAGTGTGCGTGCCCTCCTATTTTTACGAAGACGAATATCTTCGATGCGCGTATAGACAACTAAAACTTATACTACTGCGGCGCCGACGGCTTTTCGACTGAACGAGCTGGATAGTCGGCGGTTGTATTATTTATGGAGTGTGCGTGCCCTCCTATTTTTACGAAGACGATTATCTTCGATGCGCGTAAAGACAACTAAAACTTATACTACTGCGGCGCCGACGGCTTTTCGACTGAACGAGCTGGATAGTCGGCGGTTGATTTATTTATTGAGTGTGCGTGCCCTCCTATTTTTACGAAGACGAATATCTTCGATGCGCGTATAGACAACTAAAACTTATACTACTGCGGCGCCGACGGCTTTTCGACTGAACGAGCTGGATAGTCGGCGGTTGTTTTATTTATTGAGTGTGCGTGCCCTCCTATTTTTACGAAGGCGAATATCTTCGATGCGCGTATAGACAACTAAAACATTTACTACTGCGGCGCCGACGGCTTTTCGACTGAACGAGCTGGATAGTCGGCGGTTGTTTTAATTATTGAGTGTGCGTGCCCTCCTATTTTTACGAAGACGATTATCTTCGATGCGCGTAAAGACAACTAAAACTTTTACTACTGCGGCGCCGACGGCTTTTCGACTGAACGAGCTGGATAGTCGGCGGTTGTTTTATTTATTGAGTGTGCGTGCCCTCCTTTTTTACGAAGGGGAATATTTTCGATGCGCGTATAGAAAACTAAAACTTATACTACTGCGGCGCCGACGGATTTTCGACTGAACGAGCTGGATAGTCGGCGGTTGTTTTATTTATTGAGTGTGCGTGCCCTCCTTTTTTACGAAGGGGAATATCTTCGATGCGCGTAAAGACAACTAAAATTTATTCTACTGCAGCGCCGACGGCTTTTCGACTGAACGAGCTGGATAGTCGGCGGTTGTTTTATTTATTGAGTGTGCGTGCCCTCCTTTTTTACGAAGGGGAATATCTTCGATGCCCGTAAAGACAACTAAAACTTTTACTACTGCGGCGCCGACGGCTTTTCGACTGAACGAGCTGGATAGTCGGCGGTTGTTTTATTTATTGAGTGTGCGTGCCCTACTTTTTTACGAAGGCGAATATCTTCAATGCGCTTAAAGACAACTAAAACTTATACTACTGCGGCGCCGACGGCTTTTCGACTGAACGAGCTGGATAGTCGGCGGTTGTTTTATTTATTGAGTGTGCGTGCCCTCCTTTTTTACGAAGGGGAATATCTTCAATGCGCTTAAAGACAACTAAAACTTATACTACTGCGGCGCCGACGGCTTTTCGACTGAACAAGCTGGATAGTCGGCGGTTGTTTTATTTATTGAGTGTGCGTGCCCTCCTTTTTTACGAAGGGGAATATCTTCGATGCGCGTATAGACAACTAAAACTTATACTACTGCGGCGCCGACGGCTTTTCGACTGAACGAGCTGGATTGTCGGCGGTTGTTTTATTTATTGAGTGTGCGTGCCGTCCTTTTTTACGAAGGGGAATATCTTCGATGCGCGTAAAGACAACAAAAACATTTACTACTGCGGCGCCGACGGCTTTTCGACTGAACGAGCTGGATAGTCGGCGGTTGTTTTATTTATTGGGTGTGCGTGCCCTCCTTTTTTACGAAGGCGAATATCTTCAATGCGCTTAAAGACAACTAAAACTTATACTACTGCGGCGCCGACGGCTTTTCGACTGAACGAGCTGGATAGACAGCGGTTGTTTTATTTATTGAGTTTGCGTGCCCTCCTTTTTTACGAAGGGGAATATCTTCGATGCGCGTATAGACAACTAAAATTTATACTACTGCGGCGCCGACGGCTTTTCGACTGAACGAGCTGGATAGTCGGCGGTTGTATTATTTATTGAGTGTGCGTGCCCTCCTACTTTTACGAAGACGATTATCTTCGATGCGCGTAAAGACAACTAAAACTTATACTACTGCGGCGCCGACGGCTTTTTGACTTAACGAGCTGGATAGTCGGCGGTTGTTTAATTTATTGGGTGTGCATGCGCGTAAAGAAAACTAAAACTTATACTACTGCGGCGCCGACGGCTTTTCGACTGAACGAGCTGGATAGTCGGCGGTTGTTTTATTTATTGAGTGTGCGTGCCCTCCTTTTTTACGAAGGGGAATATCTTCAATGCGCTTAAAGACAACTAAAACTTATACTACTGCGGCGCCGACGGCTTTTCGACTGAACGAGCTGGATAGTCGGCGGTTGTTTTATTTATTGAGTGTGCGTGCCCTCCTTTTTTACGAAGGGGAATATCTTCGATGCGCGTAAAGACAACTAAAACATTTACTACTGCGGCGCCGACGGCTTTTCGACTGAACGAGCTGGATAGTCGGCGGTTGTTTTATTTATTGGGTGTGCGTGCCCTCCTTTTTTACGAAGGCGAATATATTCAATGCGCTTAAAGACAACTAAAACTTATACTACTGCGGCGCCGACGGCTTTTCGACTGAACGAGCTGGATAGTCGGCGGTTGATTTATTTATTGAGTGTGCGTGCCCTCCTATTTTTACGAAGACGAATATCTTCGATGCGCGTAAAGACAACTAAAACTTTTACTACTGCGGCGCCGACGGCTTTTCGACTGAACGAGCTGGATAGTCGGCGGTTGTTTTATTTATTGAGTGTGCGTGCCCTCCTATTTTTACGAAGGCGAATATCTTCAATGCGCGTAAAGACAACTAAAACTTTTACTACTTCGGCGCCGACGGCTTTTCGACTGAACGAGCTGGATAGTCGGCGGTTGTTTTATTTATTGAGTTTGCGTGCCCTCCTATTTTTACGAAGGGGAATATCTTCGATGCGAGTATAGACAACTAAAACTTATACTACTGCGGCGCCGACGGCTTTTCGACTGAACGAGCTGGATAGTCGGCGGTTGTTTATTTATTGAGTGTGCGTGAACTCCTATTTTTACGAAGGCGAATATCTTTGATGCGCCTAAAGACAACTAAAACTTATACTACTGCGGCGCCGACGGCTTTTCGACTGAACGAGGTTGATAGTCGGCGGTTGTTTTATTTATTGAGTGTGCGTGAACTACTATTTTTACGAAGGCGAATATCTTCGATGCGCGTAAAGACAACTAAAACGTATACTACTGCGGCGCCGACGGCTTTTCGATTGAACGAGCTTGATAGTCGGCGGTTGTTTTATTTATTGAGTGTGCGTGAACTACTATTTTTACGAAGGCGAATATCTTCGATGCGCGTAAAGACAACTAAAACGTATACTACTGCGGCGCCGACGGCTTTTCGATTGAACGAGCTTGATAGTCGGCGGTTGTTTTATTTATTGAGTGTGCGTGAACTACTATTTTTACGAAGGCGAATATCTTCGATGCGCGTAAAGACAACTAAAACGTATACTACTGCGGCGCCGACGGCTTTTCGACTGAACCTGCTGGATAGTGGGCGGTTGTTATATTTATTTAGTGTGCGTGCCCTCCTATTTTAACGAAGGCGAATATCTTCGATGCGCGTAAAGGCAACTAAAACTTATATAACTGCGGCGCCGACGGCTTTTCGACTGAACCGGCTGGATAGTCGGCGGTTGTTATATTTATTTAGTGTGTGTGGCGTCCTATTTTTACGAAGGCGAATATCCTCGATGCGCGTAAAGACAACTAAAACTTATACTACTGCGGCGCCGACGGCTTTTCGACTGAACCGGATGGATAGTCGGCGGTTGTTGTATTTACTTAGTGTGTGTGGCGTCCTATTTTTACGAAGGCGAATATCTTAGATGCGCGGTACAGACATAAAAAACTCACACTACTACGGCGCCGACGGCTTTTCGACTGAACGAGCTGTATAGTCGCCGGTTGTTTTATTTACTGTGTGTGCGTGCCCTCCTATTTTTACGAAGGCGAATATCTTCGATGCGCGTAAAGACAACTAAAACTTTTACTACTGCGGCGCCGACGGCTTTTCGGCTGAACGAGCTGGATAGTCGGCGGTTGTTTTATTTATAGGGTGTGCATGCCTCCTATTTTTACGAAGGTGAATACCTTCGATGCGCGTAAAGACAACTAAAACTTATACTACTGCGGCGCCGACGGCTTTTCGACTGAACGAGCTGGATAGTCGGCGGTTGTTTTATTTATTGGTTGTGCGTGCCCTCCTAATTTTACGAAGGCGAATATCTTCGATGCGCGTAAAGACAACTAAAACTTATACTACTGCGGCGCCGATGGCTTTTCGACTGAACGAGCTGGATAGTCGGCTGTTGTTTTATTTATTGAGTGTGCGTGCCCTCCTATTTTTACGAAGGCGAATATCTTCGATGCGCGTAACGAAAACTAAAACGTATACTACTGCGGCGCCGACGGCTTTTCGACTGAACGAGCTGGATAGTCGGCGGTTGTTTTATTTATTGAGTGTGCGTGCCCTCCTATTATTACGAAGACGATTATCTTCGATGCGCGTAAAGACAACTAAAACTTATACTACTGCGGCGCCGACGGCTTTTCGACTGAACGAGCTGGATAGTCGGCGGTTGATTTATTTATTGAGTGTGCGTGCCCTCCTATTTTTACGAAGACGAATATCTTCGATGCGCGTATAGACAACTAAAACTTATACTACTGCGGCGCCGACGGCTTTTCGACTGAACGAGCTGGATAGTCGGCGGTTGTATTATTTGTGGAGTGTGCGTGCCCTCCTATTTTTACGAAGACGATTATCTTCGATGCGCGTAAAGACAACTAAAACTTATACTACTGCGGCGCGGACGGCTTTTTGACTTAACGAGCTGGATGGTCGGCGGTTGTTTTATTTATTGGGTGTGCATGCGCGTAAAGACAACTAAAACTTATACTACTGAAGCGCCGACGGCTTTTCGACTGAACGAGCTGGATAGTCGGAGGTTGTTTTATTTATTGGGTGTGCGTGCCCTCCTATTTTTACGAAGGCGAATATCTTCGATGCGCGTAAAGACAACTAAAACTTATACTACTGCGGCGCCGACGGCTTTTCGACTGAACGAGCTGGACAGTCGGCAGTTGTTATATTTATTGAGTGTGCGTGAACTCCTATTTTTACGAAGGCGAATATCTTCGATGCGCGTAAAGACAACTAAAACTTATACTACTGCGGCGCCAACGGCTTTTAGACTGAACGAGTTGGATATTCGGCGGTTGTTTTATTTAATGAGTGTGCGTTAACTCCTTTTTTTACGAAAGTGAATAACTTCGATGCGCGTAAAGACAACTAAAACTTATACTACTGCGGCGCCAACGACTTTTCGACTGAACGAGCTGGAAAGTCGGCGATTGTTCTATTTATTGAGTGTGCGTGCCCTCCTATTTTTACGACGGCGAATATCTTCGATGCGCGTAAAGACAACTAAAACTTATACTACTGCGGCGCCGACGGCTTTTCGACTGAACGAGCTGGATAGTCGGCGGTTGTTTTATGTAATGAGTGTGCGTGAACTCCTATTTTTACGAAGGCGAATATCTTCGATGCGCGTAAAGACAACTAAAACATATACTACTGCGGCGCCGACGGCTTTTCGACTGAACCGGCTGGATAGTGGGCGGTTGTTATATTTATTTAGTTTGCGTGCCCTCCTATTTTTACGAAGGCGAATATCTTCGATGCGCGTAAGGACATAAAAAACTCATACTACTACGGCGCCGACGGCTTTTCGACTGAACGAGCTGGATAGTCGCCGGTTGTTTTATTTATTGAGTGTGCGTGCCCTCCTATTTTTACGAAGGCGAGTATCTAAGATGCGCGTAAAGACAACTAAAACGTATACTACTGCGGCGCCGACGGCTTTTCGACTGAACGAGCTGAATAGTCGGCGGTTGTTTTATTTATTGAGTGTGCGTGCCCTCCTATTTTTACGAAAGCGAGTATCTAAGATGCGCGTAAAGACAACTAAAACTTATACTACTGCGGCGCCGACGGCTTTTCGACTGAACGAGCTGGATAGTCGGCGGTTGTTTTCTTTATTGGGTGTCGGCGCTCTCCTAATTTTACGAAGGCGAATATCTTCGATGCGCGTAAAGACAACTAAAACTTATACTACTGCGGCGCCGACGGCTTTTCGACTGAACGAGCTGAATAGTCGGCGGTTGTTTTATTTATTGAGTGTGCGTGCCCTCCTATTTTTACGAAGGCGAGTATCTAAGATGCGCGTAAAGACAACTAAAACTTATACTACTGCGGCGCCGACGGCTTTTCGACTGAACGAGCTGGATAGTCGGCGGTTGTTTTATTTATTGAGTGTGCGTGCACTCCTATTTTTACGAAGGCGAATATCTTCAATGCGCATAAAGACAACTAAAGCTTATTCTACTGCGGCGCCGACGGCTTTTCGACTGAACGAGCTGGATAGTCGGCGGTTGTTTTATTTATTGAGTGTGCGTGCCCTCCTATTTTTACGAAGGCGAATATCTTCGATGCGCGTAAAGACAACTAAAACGTATACTACTGCGGCGCCGACGGCTTTTCGACTGAACGAGCTGGATAGTCGGCGGTTGTTTTCTTTATTGGGTGTCGGTGCCCTCCTAATTTTACGAAGGCGAATATCTTCCATGCGCGTAATGACAACTAAAACTTATACTACTGCGGCGCCGACGGCTTTTCGACTGAACGAGCTGGATAGTCGGCGGTTGTTTTATTTATTCAGTATGCGTGAACTACTATTTTTACAAAGGCGAATATCTTCGATGCGCGTAAAGACAACTAAAACGTATACTACTGCGGCGCCGACGGCTTTTCGATTGAACGAGCTTGATAGTCGGCGGTTGTTTTATTTATTGAGTGTGCGAGCCCTCCCATTTTTACGAAGGCGAATATCTTCGATGCGCGTAAAGACAACTAAAACGTATACTACTGCGGCGCCGACGGCTTTTCGACTGAACGAGCTGGATAGTCGGCGGTTGTTTTCTTTATTGGGTGTCGGCGCCCTCCTAATTTTACGAAGGCGAATATCTTCGATGCGCGTAAAGACAACTAAAACTTATACTACTGCGGCGCCGACGGCTTTTCGACTGAACGAGCTGAATAGTCGGCGGTTGTTTTATTTATTGAGTGTGCGTGCCCTCCTATTTTTACGAAGGCGAGTATCTAAGATGCGCGTAAAGACAACTAAAACTTATACTACTGCGGCGCCGACGGCTTTTCGACTGAACGAGCTGGATAGTCGGCGGTTGTTTTATTTATTGAGTGTGCGTGCACTCCTATTTTTACGAAGGCGAATATCCTCAATGCGCTTAGAGACAACTAAAACGTATACTACTGCGGCGCCGACGGCTTTTCGACTGAACGAGCTGGATAGTCGGCGGTTGTTTTATTTATTCAGTATGCGTGAACTACTATTTTTCAATCAATCAATCAATCAATCATTTTTTATTCAAGACAATAATACAAGACTATTGTCTTGGGGGACGTGACAAAAGGCGGAAAAGTGCCTGACGAGGTCACGCCACCCTGTGGCAAGCAGCGGTTTGACACTCATGCAGAGTTTCAACAGAGTTTACATGCAGAGAAATGTCTTAGATGAAACTGTATCCCCCAACCCCCTTATTATATATATATATTTTTTTTTTACAGTGCAAGAATATGTACAGGAAACAGAGTACAAGAATAAGTGCAGCAACTTCTGCTAGCAATACATGTTAACAAAACACTTCCAAACATAAAATACATGTAAACTATCGAACTTGAAGCACATGGAACATAAAATTGAAAACAAGAAGAAAAACATGAAAACATAACACACTAGTCTTCCGTTAAGAATAATCCCTTGAGTGTTTTCTTAAACCTGCTTAATGAAAGATTTTCAGTTAATAGGTCGTGAATGACGGGATAGTTGTTTAATAAATCTGCTATCTGACAGCTTAATCTTTGATGTCCATAGTTTGTTCGAGCTCCGGGCTTGACTATGATGCTTTTTCTTAAATCGTACACACTTCTTTTTTCTTGGTATTTTGTTTCAAAGGTAGATTTATCCAACCGGTATTGGCGGTAAACTTCCAGGCTTAGTCTGTATTTGTAGAACTGAGGCATTTGGAGTATTCTATGCGATCTATAGTAGGGCGCACAACTAGAGGACAGCTCTAAGTTACTGATAGCGCGTATTGCTCTTTTTTGTATTGATAGTAAGGAATCTAAATTTGTTTTCGTTGTGGTTTGCCACACAAGAGAACAATAGCTAAAACGTGAATGTATAAGGGAGTAGTACACTAGTCGTTTGATAGAAGCTGGCAGGTAACACCTCAGTCTGTTTAAGATGCCTAAGGCACGAGAGAGATCAGTTCTAAGTGTGTGGATGTGAGCATTCCATAAGAGATTTTCGTGGAATGTCACACCTAGAAATCTGGTAGTAGAAGACTGTTGTATGTCCAGGCCATTAAATTTTAAACACGGAATTGTATACATTTCTGTACCTTTGGAACGAAAGAGTACATACTTTGTTTTGTTTATGTTTAATGCGAGCCGGTTACTTCCCAGCCATGAGGTTAAGCCCAACATCCAATTGTTCGCCTTTCTGAACAGCGCATCTAAATCCCTACCCGAAAAGAACACATTGGTGTCGTCCGCATATAAAACCAAATTCGAGGCACCCGGTATATTTACAATATCATTAATATAGATGAGAAATAAGACTGGCCCTAGGATGGACCCTTGTGGTACACCATACAACAGAGTGTTTGTCTCTGAACATTCACCATTGATGACAGTATACTGCTCACGTGAAGTTAAATAACTCATGAGGAGAGTACCAGCTATACCCCTGACACCGTAATGCTGAAGCTTTTTTATAAGTATATCATGTTGGACACTGTCGAACGCTTTTCTAAAATCGAGGAATATACCCAGAGTTAATGCCTTGTTTTCGATATTGTGCAGAATTTCATCTTTTATTCCAAGTAGTGCTGTTTCTGGAGATTTGTTTTTCTGGAAGCCGAACTGTTGCCTTACGATAATATTTTGCGAGGTTAGAAATCCAACAAGCCTTTTGTTTATAATATGCTCAGCTATTTTCGAAAATACAGAAAGCACAGAGATCGGCCTTTAATTGTTCACGTCATCGAAAGAGCCTCCCTTGTGTATAGCCGTCACACGAGCAAGTTTCATTTTGGCTGGGAAAACTCCCTTTTCCATTATAAGATTGCAGATGTGTGCAAAGGAGTACTAACTATTTGACTCACAGCCTTCAGTGGTTTTGGTCTGATCTCATCAGTGCCAGATGCACAACCGTCTTTTAGAGACATAATTATATCTTGCACCTCGCTGAAATCAGTGGGGGACAAAAATATTGTATTCGGATTACTTGCAGTGACATAATTTTCCCAAGGTGTAGAAGAAGGGACATTTGTTGCGTCGGCTAAAGGAGCACCAGCAGCGAGAAAATGCTCATTAAACAGGTTTGAAACCTCTGCTTCAGACAGATCGGCATTCCGAAATTTCACTTTTTTTGTTTCTGCATTCTTATAGATTAACTCTCTCATGGTTTGCCATACCAGTCGTGTATTACCGTTCACCTGTGTAAATTTATGTGTGTAGTATTTGAGCTTTGCTTTTTTTAAGTCTGAATTTAGCAGATTTCGTACTTTCTTGAATGCATGAAAGTCACTTTCATCTTTTGTTTGCAAGAATGTTTGGAAAAGTCGGTTTTTCTGTTTGATTCTTTGAAACAATTCACGAGAAATCCAGGGCTTTCGTACTTTTTTGTTCTTTTTTCGGGGCTTGAGGGGAAAACATGTGTTATAAGCAGATACAAAGCATGAAAGGAAAGCGTCGTAAGCGGCATCGGGGTTCGAGAGCTCCAAAATTATGTTCCAGTCAACATTTGTCAGCATGTCCCTAAACTTGTTAACATTGTACTCGGAGTAATCTCTAATTAATACTTTGTGTTCGGGGGCGACTGTGTGTTTGCAGGGTAACACACAATATATTGGCAAATGATCGCTTAAACTGCAGACCAGGGTGCCTGATTTTACATTCTCACGAGGGAAACTTGTAACGCACAGATCAAGAATACTTTGGGAACTTGGTGTAATTCTTGTCGGTGTGGTGATTACGTTGGAGCAACCATAAGACTCGTATAACTCTTTGAATTGTAAGTAGGCTTGATTGTCAAGGGAAGCATTCAGGTTGAAATCACCCACAAGAACGCTTTCAGACTTCAGCTGAACACTGAGTTCAAGTATCTTTTCAGTAAACTGCATAAAGTCACGGAGAACGCCTGATGGAGGACGGTACATGACAGAGAAAATCATACCACGACACTGTATAACTATGCATTCATAATTATCGCCAATTATCTTGAACTCCGGAAGTACCTTATAATTAAGCTTTGATCGGATGTATACAGCGATACCACCACCACGCCTCCTACAGCGACATGCAGATACAACATCATATCCGGAAAGTGAAAAACACTCGTCATCACATGAGAACCAAGTCTCTGTAAAACAAATGATGTCATAGGAATGATTAGGTTCCGACAAAAAAGAAATTACTTCATCATACTTGTTGCGTAAACTCCTGGCATTAAGATGAAAAACTGAAAGTGTGGGCAGGTTTTTCATTGTGGAAGAAAATTTCAAAGAAAAACAAACTTGCCAAGAATAATCACTGCAGATCATCAAGATCCTGAACCGTGCGAATCACCACAGCATTATCTCCGCTCTTCTTCCGGACTAGCACTTTTCCGTTCGTGTGCCATACGAAAGCGTAGCCTGCGTTCTTCGCCCACTCCTTCGTTTTTGTCAGAAGACTACGGGAAAGCCTTGTCATGTTTTCGCACATAAACATCTCACCAGGTTCATTCCTTAGTGTCTGTCGCTTTGCCAGCCAGGCGTCACGATGTTCATGACTGACGAAGCGAGCAATGATGCCCCGTGTTTTGCCTTGTTTCGCAGGAAGCCGATGTAGTGCGGTGATATCTTGCTTAGTTAGTGGCTGAATATCCAGTCTAGGGGCTAATTCATTTATTTTTTCGAGCAAGTTCTCGTTTTCAGTTTCAGGAATGCCGTGAAATTCAATGTTGTTGCGACGGCTACGCCACTCCAGGTTATCTACACCTTGCATTATCTGTTGCAGTTCACTGGAAGAGTCGGCCTTTTCTATCTGATCCATGCGTTCGGCTAGTTTTTTTGTCGCTTGCTCTTGAATTTGAAGACGATCCTGAAATTCATCGAACTTGTCTGACAGGAACTTCACGCTGGAGTCAAGTGCGTCTACCAGTTTAGGGAGAGCTAGAAGAGTATCGAGTTTGGTCTGAATTGCTAGCAAGTGCGCTGCTAAGTCGCTGTCTAAGTTGGGGCTCTCCGAGTCATCGCTTCGTGAACCCTTGCTACACCGGTCACACTTCCAAGATTTCGATGCGCGTAAAGACAACTAAAACGTATACTACTGCGGCGCCGACGGCTTTTCGATTGAACGAGCTTGATAGTCGGCGGTTGTTATATTTATTGAGTGTGCGAGCCCTCCCATTTTTACGAAGGCGAATATCTTCGATGCGCGTAAAGACAACTAAAACGTATACTACTGCGGCGCCGACGGCTTTTCGACTGAACGAGCTGGATAGTCGGCGGTTGTTTTCTTTATTGGGTGTCGGCGCCCTCCTAATTTTACGAAGGCGAATATCTTCGATGCGCGTAAAGACAACTAAAACGTATACTACTGCGGCGCCGACGGCTTTTCGACTGAACGAGCTGGATAGTCGGCGGTTGTTTTATTTATTCAGTATGCGTGAACTACTATTTTTACGAAGGCGAATATCTTCGATGCGCGTAAAGACAACTAAAACGTATACTACTACGGTGCCGACGGCTATTCGACTGAACGAGCTGAATAGTCGGCGGTTGTTTTATTTATTGAGTGTGCGTGCACTCCTATTTTTACGAAGGCGAGTATCTAAGATGCGCGTAAAGACAACTAAAACTTATACTACTGCGGCGCCGACGGCTTTTCGACTGAACGAGCTGGATAGTCGGCGGTTGTTTTATTTATTGAGTGTGCGTGCACTCCTATTTTTACGAAGGCGAATATCTTCAATGCGCTTAGAGACAACTAAAACTTATTCTACTGCGGCGCCGACGGCTTTTCGACTGAACGAGCTGGATAGTCGGCGGTTGTTTTATTTATTGAGTGTGCGTGCACTCCTATTTTTACGAAGGCGAATATCTTCGATGCGCGTAAAGACAACTAAAACGTATACTACTGCGGCGCCGACGGCTTTTCGACTGAACGAGCTGGATAGTCGGCGGTTGTTTTATTTATTCAGTATGCGTGAACTACTATTTTTACGAAGGCGAATATCTTCGATGCGCGTAAAGACAACTAAAACGTATACTACTGCGGCGCCGACGGCTTTTCGATTGAACGAGCTTGATAGTCGGCGGTTGTTTTATTTATTGAGTGTGCGAGCCCTCCCATTTTTATGAAGGCGAATATCTTCGATGCGCGTAAAGACAACTAAAACGTATACTACTGCGGCGCCGACGGCTTTTCGACTGAACGAGCTGGATAGTCGGCGGTTGTTTTCTTTATTGGGTGTCGGCGCCCTCCTAATTTTACGAAGGCGAATATCTTCAATGCGCTTAAAGACAACTAAAACTTATTCTACTGCGGCGCCGACGACTTTTCGACTGAACGAGCTGGATAGTCGGCGGTTGTTTTATTTATTGAGTGTGCGTGCCCTCCTATTTTTACGAAGGCGAATATCTTCGATTCGCGTAAAGACAACTAAAACGTATACTACTGCGGCGCCGACGGCTTTTCGACTGAACGAGCTGGATAGTCGGCGGTTGTTTTCTTTATTGGGTGTCGGCGCCCTCCTAATTTTACGAAGGCGAATATCTTCGATGCGCGTAAAGACAACTAAAACTTATACTACTGCGGCGCCGACGGCTTTTCGACTGAACGAGCTGAATAGTCGGCGGTTGCTTTATTTATTCAGTATGCGTGAACTACTATTTTTACGAAGGCGAATATCTTCGATGCGCGTAAAGACAACTAAAACGTATACTACTACGGTGCCGACGGCTATTCGACTGAACGAGCTGAATAGTCGGCGGTTGTTTTATTTATTGAGTGTGCGTGCCCTCCTATTTTTACGAAGGCGAGTATCTAAGATGCGCGTAAAGACAACTAAAACTTATACTACTGCGGCGCCGACGGCTTTTCGACTGAACGAGCTGGATAGTCGGCGGTTGTTTTATTTATTGAGTGTGCGTGCACTCCTATTTTTACGAAGGCGAATATCTTCAATGCGCTTAGAGACAACTAAAACTTATTCTACTGCGGCGCCGACGGCTTTTCGACTGAACGAGCTGGATAGTCGGCGGTTGTTTTATTTATTGAGTGTGCGTGCACTCCTATTTTTACGAAGGCGAATATCTTCGATGCGCGTAAAGACAACTAAAACGTATACTACTGCGGCGCCGACGGCTTTTCGACTGAACGAGCTGGATAGTCGGCGGTTGTTTTATTTATTCAGTATGCGTGAACTACTATTTTTACGAAGGCGAATATCTTCGATGCGCGTAAAGACAACTAAAACGTATACTACTGCGGCGCCGACGGCTTTTCGATTGAACGAGCTTGATAGTCGGCGGTTGTTTTATTTATTGAGTGTGCGAGCCCTCCCATTTTTATGAAGGCGAATATCTTCGATGCGCGTAAAGACAACTAAAACGTATACTACTGCGGCGCCGACGGCTTTTCGACTGAACGAGCTGGATAGTCGGCGGTTGTTTTCTTTATTGGGTGTCGGCGCCCTCCTAATTTTACGAAGGCGAATATCTTCAATGCGCTTAAAGACAACTAAAACTTATTCTACTGCGGCGCCGACGACTTTTCGACTGAACGAGCTGGATAGTCGGCGGTTGTTTTATTTATTGAGTGTGCGTGCCCTCCTATTTTTACGAAGGCGAATATCTTCGATTCGCGTAAAGACAACTAAAACGTATACTACTGCGGCGCCGACGGCTTTTCGACTGAACGAGCTGGATAGTCGGCGGTTGTTTTCTTTATTGGGTGTCGGCGCCCTCCTAATTTTACGAAGGCGAATATCTTCGATGCGCGTAAAGACAACTAAAACTTATACTACTGCGGCGCCGACGGCTTTTCGACTGAACGAGCTGAATAGTCGGCGGTTGCTTTATTTATTGAGTGTGCGTGAACTCCTATTTTTACGAAAGCGAATATCTTCGATGCGCGTAAAGACAACTAAAACTTATACTACTGCGGAGCCAACGGCTTTTCGACTGAACGAGCTGGAAAGTCGGCGATTGTTCTATTTATTCAGTGTGCGTGCCCTCCTATTTTTACGAAGGCGAATATCTTCGATGCGCGTAAAGACAACTAAAACGTATACTACTGCGGCGCCGACGGCTTTTCGACTGAACGAGCTGGATAGTCGGCGGTTGTTCTCTTTATTCAGTATGCGTGAACTACTATTTTTACGAAGGCGAATATCTTCGATGCGCATAAAGACAACTAAAACGTATACTACTGCGGCGCCGACGGCTTTTCGACTGAACGAGCTGGATAGTCAGCGGTTGTTTTATTTATTGAGTGTGCGTGAACTCCTATTTTTACGAAGGCGAATATCTTCGATGCGCGTAAAGACAACTAAAACTTATACTACTGCGGCGCCGACGGCTTTTCGGCTGAACGAGCTGGATAGTCGGCGGTTGATTTATTTATTGAGTGTGCGTGCCCTCCTATTTTTACGAAGGCGAATATCTTCGATGCGCGTAAAGACAACTAAAACTTATACTACTGCGGCGCCGACGGCTTTTCGACTGAACGAGCTGAATAGTCGGCGGTTGTTTTATTTATTGAGTGTGCGTGCCCTCCTATTTTTACGAAGGCGAGTATCTAAGATGCGCGTAAAGACAACTAAAACTTATACTACTGCGGCGCCGACGGCTTTTCGACTGAACGAGCTGGATAGTCGGCGGTTGTTTTATTTATTGAGTGTGCGTGCCCTCCTATTTTTACGAAGACGATTATCTTCGATGCGCGTAAAGACAACTAAAACTTTTACTACTGCGGCGCCGACGGCTTTTCGACTGAACGAGCTGGATAGTGGGCGGTTGTTTTATTTATTGAGTGTGCGTGCCCTCCTTTTTTACGAAAGGGAATATCTTCGATGCGCGTATAGACAACTAAAACTTATACTACTGCGGCGCCGACGGCTTTTCGACTGAACGAGCTGGATAGTCGGCGGTTGTTTTATTTATTGAGTTTGCGTGCCCTCCTATTTTTACGAAGGGGAATATCTTCGATGCGAGTATAGACAACTAAAACTTATACTACTGCGGCGCCGACGGCTTTTCGACTGAACGAGCTGGATAGTCGGCGGTTGTTTATTTATTGAGTGTGCGTGAACTCCTATTTTTACGAAGGCGAATATCTTCGATGCGCCTAAAGACAACTAAAACTTATACTACTGCGGCGCCGACGGCTTTTCGACTGAACGAGGTTGATAATCGGCGGTTGTTTTATTTATTGAGTGTGCGTGAACTACTATTTTTACGAAGGCGAATATCTTCGATGCGCGTAAAGACAACTAAAACGTATACTACTGCGGCGCCGACGGCTTTTCGATTGAACGAGCTTGATAGTCGGCGGTTGTTTTATTTATTGAGTGTGCGTGAACTACTATTTTTACGAAGGCGAATATCTTCAATGCGCGTAAAGACAACTAAAACGTATACTACTGCGGCGCCGACGGCTTTTCGATTGAACGAGCTTGATAGTCGGCGGTTGTTTTATTTATTGAGTGTGCGTGAACTACTATTTTTACGAAGGCGAATATCTTCGATGCGCGTAAAGACAACTAAAACGTATACTACTGCGGCGCCGACGGCTTTTCGACTGAACCTGCTGGATAGTGGGCGGTTGTTATATTTATTTAGTGTGCGTGCCCTCCTATTTTAACGAAGGCGAATATCTTCGATGCGCGTAAAGGCAACTAAAACTTATATAACTGCGGCGCCGACGGCTTTTCGACTGAACCGGCTGGATAGTCGGCGGTTGTTATATTTATTTAGTGTGTGTGGCGTCCTATTTTTACGAAGGCGAATATCCTCGATGCGCGTAAAGACAACTAAAACTTATACTACTGCGGCGCCGACGGCTTTTCGACTGAACCGGATGGATAGTCGGCGGTTGTTGTATTTACTTAGTGTGTGTGGCGTCCTATTTTTACGAAGGCGAATATCTTAGATCCGCGGTACAGACATAAAAAACTCACACTACTACGGCGCCGACGGCTTTTCGACTGAACGAGCTGTATAGTCGCCGGTTGTTTTATTTACTGTGTGTGCGTGCCCTCCTATTTTTACGAAGGCGAATATCTTCGATGCGCGTAAAGACAACTAAAACTTTTACTACTGCGGCGCCGACGGCTTTTCGGCTGAACGAGCTGGATAGTCGGCGGTTGTTTTATTTATAGGGTGTGCATGCCTCCTATTTTTACGAAGGCGAATACCTTCGATGCGCGTAAAGAAAACTAAAACTTATACTACTGCGGCGCCGACGGCTTTTCGACTGAACGAGCTGGATAGTCGGCGGTTGTTTTATTTATTGGTTGTGCGTGCCCTCCTAATTTTACGAAGGCGAATATCTTCGATGCGCGTAAAGACAACTAAAACTTATACTACTGCGGCGCCGACGGCTTTTCGACTGAACGAGCTGGATAGTCGGTGGTTGTTTTATTTATTGAGTGTGCGTGCCCTCCTATTTTTACGAAGGCGAATATCTTCGATGCGCGTAACGAAAACTAAAACGTATACTACTGCGGCGCCGACGGCTTTTCGACTGAACGAGCTGGATAGTGGGCGGTTGTTTTATTTATTGAGTGTGCGTGCCCTCCTTTTTTACGAAAGGGAATATCTTCGATGCGCGTATAGACAACTAAAACTTATGCTACTGCGGCGCCGGCGGCTTTTCGACTGAACGAGCTGGATAGTCGGCGGTTGTTTTATTTATTGAGTTTGCGTGCCCTCCTATTTTTACGAAGGGGAATATCTTCGATGCGAGTATAGACAACTAAAACTTATACTACTGCGGCGCCGACGGCTTTTCGACTGAACGAGCTGGATAGTCGGCGGTTGTTTATTTATTGAGTGTGCGTGAACTCCTATTTTTACGAAGGCGAATATCTTCGATGCGCCTAAAGACAACTAAAACTTATACTACTGCGGCGCCGACGGCTTTTCGACTGAACGAGGTTGATAATCGGCGGTTGTTTTATTTATTGAGTGTGCGTGAACTACTATTTTTACGAAGGCGATTATCTTCGATGCGCGTAAAGACAACTAAAACGCATACTACTGCTGCGCCGACGGCTTTTCGATTGAACGAGCTTGATAGTCGGCGGTTGTTTTATTTATTGAGTGTGCGTGAACTACTATTTTTACGAAGGCGAATATCTTCGATGCGCGTAAAGACAACTAAAACGTATACTACTGCGGCGCCGACGGCTTTTCGATTGAACGAGCTTGATAGTCGGCGGTTGTTTTATTTATTGAGTGTGCGTGAACTACTATTTTTACGAAGGCGAATATCTTCGATGCGCGTAAAGACAACTAAAACGTATACTACTGCGGCGCCGACGGCTTTTCGACTGAACCTGCTGGATAGTGGGCGGTTGTTATATTTATTTAGTGTGCGTGCCCTCCTATTTTAACGAAGGCGAATATCTTCGATGCGCGTAAAGGCAACTAAAACTTTTACTACTGCGGCGCCGACGGCTTTTCGGCTGAACGAGCTGGATAGTCGGCGGTTGTTTTATTTATAGGGTGTGCATGCCTCCTATTTTTACGAAGGCGAATACCTTCGATGCGCGTAAAGAAAACTAAAACTTATACTACTGCGGCGCCGACGGCTTTTCGACTGAACGAGCTGGATAGTCGGCGGTTGTTTTATTTATTGGTTGTGCGTGCCCTCCTAATTTTACGAAGGCGAATAACTTCGATGCGCGTAAAGACAACTAAAACTTATACTACTGCGGCGCCGACGGCTTTTCGACTGAACGAGCTGGATAGTCGGTGGTTGTTTTATTTATTGAGTGTGCGTGCCCTCCTATTTTTAAGAAGGCGAATATCTTCGATGCGCGTAACGAAAACTAAAACGGATACTACTGCGGCGCCGACGGCTTTTCGACTGAACGAGCTGGATAGTCGGCGGTTGTTTTATTTATTGAGTGTGCGTGCCCTCCTATTTTTACGAAGACGATTATCTTCGATGCGCGTAAAGACAACTAAAACTTATACTACTGCGGCGCCGACGGCTTTTCGACTGAACGAGCTGGATAGTCGGCGGTTGATTTATTTATTGAGTGTGCGTGCCCTCCTATTTTTACGAAGACGAATATCTTCGATGCGCGTATAGACAACTAAAACTTATACTACTGCGGCGCCGACGGCTTTTCGACTGAACGAGCTGGATAGTCGGCGGTTGTATTATTTATTGAGTGTGCGTGCCCTCCTATTTTTACGAAGACGATTATCTTCGATGCGCGTAAAGACAACTAAAACTTATACTACTGCGGCGCGGACGGCTTTTTGACTTAACGAGCTGGATAGTCGGCGGTTGTTTTATTTATTGGGTGTGCATGCGCGTAAAGACAACTAAAACTTATACTACTGAAGCGCCGACGGCTTTTCGACTGAACGAGCTGGATAGTCGGAGGTTGTTTAATTTATTGGGTGCGCGTGCCCTCCTATTTTTACGAAGGCGAATACCTTCGATGCGCGTAAAGACAACTAAAACTTATACTACTGCGGCGCCGACGGCTTTTCGACTGAACGAGCTGGACAGTCGGCAGTTGTTTTATTTATTGAGTGTGCGTGCCCTCCTTTTTTTACGAAAGTGAATAACTTCGATGCGCGTAAAGACAACTAAAACTTATACTACTGCGGCGCCAACGGCTTTTCGACTGAACGAGCTGGAAAGTCGGCGATTGTTCTATTTATTGAGTGTGCGTGCGCTCCTATTTTTACGAAGGCGAATATCTTCGATGCGCGTAAAGACAACTAAAACTTATACTACTGCGGCGCCGACGGCTTTTCGACTGAACGAGCTGGATAGTCGGCGGTTGTTTTATGTAATGAGTGTGCGTGAACTCCTATTTTTACGAAGGCGAATATCTTCGATGCGCGTAAAGACAACTAAAACATATACTACTGCGGCGCCGACGGCTTTTCGACTGAACGAGCTGGATAGTCAGCGGTTGTTTTATTTATTGAGTGTGCGTGAACTCCTATTTTTACGAAGGCGAATATCTTCGATGCGCGTAAAGACAACTAAAACTTATACTACTGCGGCGCCGACGGCTTTTCGGCTGAACGAGCTGGATAGTCGGCGGTTGATTTATTTATTGAGTGTGCGTGCCCTCCTATTTTTACGAAGGCGAATATCTTCGATGCGCGTAAAGACAACTAAAACGTATACTAGTGCGGCGCCGACGGCTTTTCGACTGAACCGGCTGGATAGTGGGCGGTTGTTATATTTATTTAGTTTGCGTGCCCTCCTATTTTTACGAAGGCGAATATCTTCGATGCGCGTAAGGACATAAAAAACTCATACTACTACGGCGTCGACGGCTTTTCGACTGAACGAGCTGGATAGTCGCCGGTTGTTTTATTTATTGTGTGTGCGTGCCCTCCTATTTTTACGAAGGCGAATATCTTCGATGCGCGTAAAGACAACTAAAACATTTACTACTGCGGCGCCGACGGCTTTTCGACTGAACGAGCTGAATAGTCGGCGGTTGAGTTATTTATTGAGTGTGCGTGCCCTCCTATTTTTACGAGGCGAATATCTTCGATGCGCGTAAAGACAACTAAAACTTATACTACTGCGGCGCCGACGGCTTTTCGACTGAACCAGCTGGATAGTCGGCGGTTGTTTTATTTAAAGAGTGTGCGTGAACGCCTATTTTTACGAAGGCGAATATCTTCGATGCGCGTAAAGACAACTAAAACTTATACTACTGCGGCGCTGACGGCTTTTCGACTGAACGAGCTGGATAGTCGGCGGTTGTTTTATTTATTCAGTATGCGTGAACTACTATTTTTACGAAGGCGAATATCTTCGATGCGCGTAAAGACAACTAAAACGTATACTACTGCGGCGCCGACGGCTTTTCGATTGAACGAGCTTGATAGTCGGCGGTTGTTTTATTTATTGAGTGTGCGAGCCCTCCCATTTTTACGAAGGCGAATATCTTCGATGCGCGTAAAGAAAACTAAAACGTATACTACTGCGGCGCCGACGGCTTTTCGACTGAACGAGCTGGATAGTCGGCGGTTGTTTTCTTTATTGGGTGTCGGCGCCCTCCTAATTTTACGAAGGCGAATATCTTCGATGCGCGTAAAGACAACTAAAACTTATACTACTGCGGCGCCGACGGCTTTTCGGCTGAACGAGCTGAATAGTCGGCGGTTGTTTTATTTATTGAGTGTGCGTGCCCTCCTATTTTTACGAAGGCGAGTATCTAAGATGCGCGTAAAGACAACTAAAACTTATACTACTGCGGCGCCGACGGCTTTTCGACTGAACGAGCTGGATAGTCGGCGGTTGTTTTATTTATTGAGTGTGCGTGCACTCCTATTTTTACGAAGGCGAATATCTTCAATGCGCTTAGAGACAACTAAAACTTATTCTACTGCGGCGCCGACGGCTTTTCGACTGAACGAGCTGGATAGTCGGCGGTTGTTTTATTTATTGAGTGTGCGTGCACTCCTATTTTTACGAAGGCGAATATCTTCGATGCGCGTAAAGACAACTAAAACGTATACTACTGCGGCGCCGACGGCTTTTCGACTGAACGAGCTGGATAGTCGGCGGTTGTTTTATTTATTCAGTATGCGTGAACTACTATTTTTACGAAGGCGAATATCTTCGATGCGCGTAAAGACAACTAAAACGTATACTACTGCGGCGCCGACGGCTTTTCGATTGAACGAGCTTGATAGTCGGCGGTTGTTATATTTATTGAGTGTGCGAGCCCTCCCATTTTTACGAAGGCGAATATCTTCGATGCGCGTAAAGACAACTAAAACGTATACTACTGCGGCGCCGACGGCTTTTCGACTGAACGAGCTGGATAGTCGGCGGTTGTTTTCTTTATTGGGTGTCGGCGCCCTCCTAATTTTACGAAGGCGAATATCTTCGATGCGCGTAAGGACAACTAAAACGTATACTACTGCGGCGCCGACGGCTTTTCGACTGAACGAGCTGGATAGTCGGCGGTTGTTTTATTTATTCAGTATGCGTGAACTACTATTTTTACGAAGGCGAATATCTTCGATGCGCGTAAAGACAACTAAAACGTATACTACTACGGTGCCGACGGCTATTCGACTGAACGAGCTGAATAGTCGGCGGTTGTTTTATTTATTGAGTGTGCGTGCCCTCCTATTTTTACGAAGGCGAGTATCTAAGATGCGCGTAAAGACAACTAAAACTTATACTACTGCGGCGCCGACGGCTTTTCGACTGAACGAGCTGGATAGTCGGCGGTTGTTTTATTTATTGAGTGTGCGTGCACTCCTATTTTTACGAAGGCGAAACTCTTCAATGCGCTTAGAGACAACTAAAACTTATTCTACTGCGGCGCCGACGGCTTTTCGACTGAGCGAGCTGGATAGTCGGCGGTTGTTTTATTTATTGAGTGTGCGTGCACTCCTATTTTTACGAAGGCGAATATCTTCGATGCGCGTAAAGACAACTAAAACGTATACTACTGCGGCGCCGACGGCTTTTCGACTGAACGAGCTGGATAGTCGGCGGTTGTTTTATTTATTCAGTATGCGTGAACTACTATTTTTACGAAGGCGAATATCTTCGATGCGCGTAAAGACAACTAAAACGTATACTACTGCGGCGCCGACGGCTTTTCGATTGAACGAGCTTGATAGTCGGCGGTTGTTTTATTTATTGAGTGTGCGAGCCCTCCCATTTTTATGAAGGCGAATATCTTCGATGCGCGTAAAGACAACTAAAACGTATACTACTGCGGCGCCGACGGCTTTTCGACTGAACGAGCTGGATAGTAGGCGGTTGTTTTCTTTATTGGGTGTCGGCGCCCTCCTAATTTTACGAAGGCGAATATCTTCAATGCGCTTAAAGACAACTAAAACTTATTCTACTGTGGCGCCGACGGCTTTTCGACTGAACGAGCTGGATAGTCGGCGGTTGTTTTATTTATTGAGTGTGCGTGCCCTCCTATTTTTACGAAGGCGAATATCTTCGATTCGCGTAAAGACAACTAAAACGTATACTACTGCGGCGCCGACGGCTTTTCGACTGAACGAGCTGGATAGTCGGCGGTTGTTTTCTTTATTGGGTGTCGGCGCCCTCCTAATTTTACGAAGGCGAATATCTTCGATGCGCGTAAAGATAACTAAAACTTATACTACTGCGGCGCCGACGGCTTTTCGACTGAACGAGCTGAATAGTCGGCGGTTGCTTTATTTATTGAGTGTGCGTGAACTCCTATTTTTACGAAAGCGAATATCTTCGATGCGCGTAAAGACAACTAAAACTTATACTACTGCGGAGCCAACGGCTTTTCGACTGAACGAGCTGGAAAGTCGGCGATTGTTCTATTTATTCAGTGTGCGTGCCCTCCTATTTTTACGAAGGCGAATATCTTCGATGCGCGTAAAGACAACTAAAACGTATACTACTGCGGCGCCGACGGCTTTTCGACTGAACGAGCTGGATAGTCGGCGGTTGTTTTATTTATTCAGTATGCGTGAACTACTATTTTTACGAAGGCGAATATCTTCGATGCGCGTAAAGACAACCAAAAACGTATACTACTGCGGCGCCGACGGCTTTTCGATTGAACGAGCTTGATAGTCGGCGGTTGTTTTATTTATTGAGTGTGCGAGCCCTCCCATTTTTACGAAGGCGAATATCTTCGATGCGCGTAAAGACAACTAAAACGTATACTACTGCGGCACCGACGGCTTTTCGACTGAACGAGCTGGATAGTCGGCGGTTGTTTTCTTTATTGGGTGTCGGCGCCCTCCTAATTTTACGAAGGCGAATATCTTCGATGCGCGTAAAGACAACTAAAACTTATACTACTGCGGCGCCGGCGGCTTTTCGACTGAACGAGCTGAATAGTCGGCGGTTGTTTTATTTATTGAGTGTGCGTGCCCTCCTATTTTTTACGAAGGCGAGTATCTAAGATGCGCGTAAAGACAACTAAAACTTATACTACTGCGGCGGCCGACGGCTTTTCGACTGAACGAGCTGGATAGTCGGCGGTTGTTTTATTTATTGAGTGTGCGTGCACTCCTATTTTTACGAAGGCGAATATCTTCAATGCGCTTAAAGACAACTAAAACTTATTCTACTGCGGCGCCGACGGCTTTTCGACTGAACGAGCTGGATAGTCGGCGGTTGTTTTATTTATTGAGTGTGCGTGCCCTCCTATTTTACGAAGGCGAATATCTTCGATGCGCGTAAAGACAACTAAAACGTATACTACTGCGGCGCCGACGGCTTTTCGACTGAACGAGCTGGATAGTCGGCGGTTGTTTTCTTTATTGGGTGTCGGCGCCCTCCTAATTTTACGAAGGCGAATATCTTCGATGCGCGTAAAGACAACTAAAACTTATACTACTGCGGCGCCGACGGCTTTTCGACTGAACGAGCTGAATAGTCGGCGGTTGCTTTATTTATTGAGTGTGCGTGAACTCCTATTTTTACGAAAGCGAATATCTTCGATGCGCGTAAAGACAACTAAAACTTATACTACTGCGGAGCCAACGGCTTTTCGACTGAACGAGCTTGAAAGTCGGCGATTGTTCTATTTGTTGAGTGTGCGTGCCCTCCTATTTTTACGAAGGCGAATATCTTCGATGCGCGTAAAGACAACTAAAACTTATACTACTGCGGCGCCGACGGCTTTTCGACTGAACGAGCTGGATAGTCGGCGGTTTGTTTTATTTATTGAGTGTGCGTGAACTCCTATTTTAACGAAGGCGAATATCTTCGATGCGCGTAAAGACAACTAAAACTTATACTACTGCGGCGCCGACGGCTTTTCGACTGAACGAGGTTGATAGTCGGCGGTTGTTTTATTTATTGAGTGTGCGTGAACTCCTATTTTTACGAAGGCGAATACCTTCGATGCGCGTAAAGACAACTAATACTTATACTACTGCGGCGCCAACGGCTTTTCGACTGAACGAGCTGGATATTCGGCGGTTGTTTTATTTATTGAGTGTGCGTGAACTCCTATTTTTACGAAAGCGAATATCTTCGATGCGCGTAAAGACAACGAAAACTTATACTACTGCGGAGCCAACGGCTTTTCGACTGAACGAGCTGGAAAGTCGGCGATTGTTCTATTTATTGAGTGTGCGTGCCCTCCTAATTTTACGAAGGCGAATATCTTCGATGCGCGTAAAGAAAACTAAAACTTATACTACTGCGGCGCCGACGGCTTTTCGACTGAACGAGCTGGATAGTCAGCGGTTGTTTTATTTATTGAGTGTGCGTGAACTACTATTTTTACGAAGGCGAATATCTTGGATGCGCGTAAAGACAACTAAAACGTATACTACTGCGGCGCCGACGGCTTTTCGATAAACGAGCTTGATAGTCGGCGGTTGTTTTATTTATTGAGTGTGCGTGAACTACTATATTTACGAAGGCGATTATCTTCGATGCGCGTAAAGACAACTAAAACGTATACTACTGCGGCGCCGACGGCTTTTCGATTGAACGAGCTTGATAGTCGGCGGTTGTTTTATTTATTGAGTGCGCGTGAACTACTATTTTTACGAAGGCGAATATCTTCGAAGCGCGTAAAGACAACTAAAACGTATACTACTGCGGCGCCGACGGCTTTTCGACTGAACGGCTGGATAGTCGGCGGTTGTTATATTTATTTAGTGTATGTGGCGTCCTATTTTTACGAAGGCGAATATCCTCGATGCGCGTAAAGACAACTAAAACTTATACTACTGCGGCGCCGATGGCTTTTCGACTGAACCGGCTGGATAGTCCGGCGGTTGTTGTATTTACTGAGTGTGCGTGCCCTCCTAATTTCACGAAGGCGAATATCTTCGATGCGCGTAAAGACAACTAAAACTTGTACTACTGCGGCGCCGACGGCTTTTCGACTGAACGAGCTGGATAGTTCGGCGGTTGTTTTATTTATTGAGTGTGCGTGCCCTCCTATTTTTACGAAGACAATTATCTTCGATGCGCGTAAAGACAACTAAAACTTTTCCTATGCGGCGCCGACGGCTTTTCGACTGAACGAGCTGGATAGTGGGCGGTTGTTTTATTTATTGAGTGTGCGTGCCCTCCTTTTTTACGAAGGGGAATATCTTCGATGCGCGTATAGACACTGAAACTTATACTACTGCGGCGCCGACGGCTTTTCTACTGAACGAGTTGGATAGTCGGCGGTTGTTTTATTTATTGAGTGTGCGTGCACTCCTTTTTTACGAAGGGGAATATCTTCGATGCGCGTAAAGACAACTAAAACTTATTCTACTGCGGCGCCGACGGCTTTTCGACTGAACGAGCTGGATAGTCGGCGGTTGTTTTATTTATTGAGTGTGCGTGCCCTCCTTTTTTACGAAGGGGAATATCTTCGATGCCCGTAAAGACAACTAAAACTTTTACTACTGCGCCGCCGACGGCTTTTCGACTGAACGAGCTGGATAGTCGGCGGTTGTTTTATTTATTGAGTGTGCGTGCCCTACTTTTTTACGAAGGCGAATATCTTCAATGCGCTTAAAGACAACTAAAACTTATACAACTGCGGCGCCGACGGCTTTTCGACTGAACGAGCTGGATAGTCGGCGGTTGTTTTATTTATTGAGTGTGCGTGCCCTCCTTTTTTACGAAGGGGAATATCTTCAATGCGCTTAAAGACAACTAAAACTTATACTACTGCGGCGCCGACGGCTTTTCGACTGAACGAGCTGGATAGTTGGCGGTTGTTTTATTTATTGAGTGTGCGTGCCCTCCTTTTTTACGAAGGCGAATATCTTCGATGCGCGTAAAGACAACTAAAACGTATACTACTGCGGCGCCGACGGCTTTTCGATTGAACGAGCTTGATAGTCGGCGGTTGTTTTATTTATTGAGTGTGCGTGCACTCCTATTTTTACGAAGGCGAATATCTTCAATGCGCTTAAAGACAACTAAAACTTATTCTACTGCGGCGCCGACGGCTTTTCGACTGAACGAGCTGGATAGTCGGCGGTTGTTTTATTTATTGAGTGTGCGTGCCCTCCTAATTTCACGAAGGCGAATATCTTCGATGCGCATAAAGACAACTAAAACTTATACTACTGCGGCGCCGACGGCTTTTCGACTTAACGAGCTGGAGAGTAAGGCGGTTGTTTTATTTATAGGGTGTGCGTGCCTCCTATTTTTACGAAGGGGAATATCTTCGATGCGCGTAAAGACAACTAAAACTTACTTATACTACTGCGGCGCCAACGGCTTTTCGACTGAACGAGCTGGATAGTCGGCGGTTGATTTATTTATTGAGTGTGCGTGCCCTCCTATTTTTATGAAGACGAATATCTTCGATGCGCGTAAAGACAACTAAAACTTTTACTACAGCGGAGCCGACGGCTTTTCGACTGAACGAGCTGGATAGTCGACGGTTGTTTTATTTATTGAGTGTGCGTGCCCTCCTATTTTTACGAAGGCGTATATCTTCAATGCGCTTAAAGACAACTAAAACTTATACTAACTGCGGCGCCGACGGCTTTTCGACTGAACGAGCTGGATAGTCGGCGGTTGTTTTATTTATTGAGTGTGGCGTGCCCTCCTATTTTTACGAAGGCGAATATCTTCGATGCGCGTATAGACAACTAAAACTTATACTACTGCGGCGCCGACGGCTTTTCGACTGAACGAGCTGGATAGTCGGCGGTTGTTTTAATTATTGAGTGTGCGTGCCCTCCTATTTTTACGAAGACGATTATCTTCGATGCGCGTAAAGACAACTAAAACTTTTACTACTGCGGCGCCGACGGCTTTTCGACTGAACGAGCTGGATAGTCGGCGGTTGTTTTATTTATTGAGTGTGCGTGCCCTCCTTTTTTACGAAGGGGAATATTTTTCGATGCGCGTATAGAAAACTAAAACTTATACTACTGCGGCGCCGACGGCTTTTCGACTGAACGAGCTGGATAGTCGGCGGTTGTTTTATTTATTGAGTGTGCGTGCCCTCCTTTTTTACGAAGGGGAATATCTTCGATGCGCGTAAAGACAACTAAAATTTATTCTACTGCAGCGCGACGGCTTTTCGACTGAACGAGCTGGATAGTCGGCGGTTGTTTTATTTATTGAGTGTGCGTGCCCTCCTTTTTTACGAAGGGGAATATCTTCGATGCGCGTAAAGACAACGAAAACTTATACTACTGCGGAGCCAACGGCTTTTCGACTCAACGAGCTGGAAAGTCGGCGATTGTTCTATTTATTGAGTGTGCGTGCCCTCCTAATTTTACGAAGGCGAATATCTTCGATGCGCGTAAAGAAAACTAAAACTTATACTACTGCGGCGCCCGACGGCTTTTCGACTGAACGAGCTGGATAGTCAGCGGTTGTTTTATTTATTGAGTGTGCGTGAACTACTATTTTTACGAAGGCGAATATCTTGGATGCGCGTAAAGACAACTAAAACGTATACTACTGCGGCGCCGACGGCTTTTCGATAAACGAGCTTGATAGTCGGCGGTTGTTTTATTTATTGAGTGTGCGTGAACTACTATGTTTACGAAGGCGATTATCTTCGATGCGCGTAAAGACAACTAAAACGTATACTACTGCGGCGCCGACGGCTTTTCGATTGAACGAGCTTGATAGTCGGCGGTTGTTTTATTTATTGAGTGCGCGTGAACTACTATTTTTACGAAGGCGAATATCTTCGAAGCGCGTAAAGACAACTAAAACGTATACTACTGCGGCGCCGACGGCTTTTCGACTGAACCGGCTGGATAGTCGGCGGTTGTTATATTTATTTAATGTATGTGGCGTCCTATTTTTACGAAGGCGAATATCCTCGATGCGCGTAAAGACAACTAAAACTTATACTACTGCGGCGCCGATGGCTTTTCGACTGAACCGGCTGGATAGTCGGCGGTTGTTGTATTTACTGAGTGTGCGTGCCCTCCTAATTTCATGAAGGCGAATATCTTCGATGCGCGTAAAGACAACTAAAACTTGTACTACTGCGGCGCCGACGGCTTTTCGACTGAACGAGCTGGATAGTCGGCGGTTGTTTTATTTATTGAGTGTGCGTGCCCTCCTATTTTTACGAAGACAATTATCTTCGATGCGCGTAAAGACAACTAAAACTTTTCCTATGCGGCGCCGACGGCTTTTCGACTGAACGAGCTGGATAGTGGGCGGTTGTTTTATTTATTGAGTGTGCGTGCCCTCCTTTTTTACGAAGGGGAATATCTTCGATGCGCGTATAGACAACTAAAACTTATACTACTGCGGCGCCGACGGCTTTTCTACTGAACGAGTTGGATAGTCGGCGGTTGTTTTATTTATTGAGTGTGCGTGCACTCCTTTTTTACGAAGGGGAATATCTTCAATGCGCTTAAAGACAACTAAAACTTATACTACTGCGGCGCCGACGGCTTTTCGACTGAACGAGCTGGATAGTCGGCGGTTGTTTTATTTATTGAGTGTGCGTGCACTCCTTTTTTACGAAGGGGAATATCTTCGATGCGCGTAAAGACAACTAAAACTTATTCTACTGCGGCGCCGACGGCTTTTCGACTGAACGAGCTGGATAGTCGGCGGTTGTTTTATTTATTGAGTGTGCGTGCCCTCCTTTTTTACGAAGGGGAATATCTTCGATGCCCGTAAAGACAACTAAAACTTATACTACTGCGGCGCCGACGGCTTTTCGACTGAACGAGCTAGATAGTCGGCGGTTGTTTTATTTATTGAGTGTGCGTGCCCTCCTTTTTTACGAAGGGGAATATCTTCGATGCCCGTAAAGACAACTAAAACTTTTACTACTGCGCCGCCGACGGCTTTTCGACTGAACGAGCTGGATAGTCGGCGGTTGTTTTATTTATTGAGTGTGCGTGCCCTACTTTTTTACGAAGGCGAATATCTTCAATGCGCTTAAAGACAACTAAAACTTATACTACTGCGGCGCCGACGGCTTTTCGACTGAACGAGCTGGATAGTCGGCGGTTGTTTTATTTATTGAGTGCGCGTGCCCTCCTTTTTTACGAAGGGGAATATCTTCAATGCGCTTAAAGACAACTAAAACTTATACTACTGCGGCGCCGACGGCTTTTCGACTGAACGAGCTGGATAGTTGGCGGTTGTTTTATTTATGGAGTGTGCGTGCCCTCCTTTTTTACGAAGGCGAATATCTTCGATGCGCGTAAAGACAACTAAAACGTATACTACTGCGGCGCCGACGGCTTTTCGATTGAACGAGCTTGATAGTCGGCGGTTGTTTTATTTATTGAGTGTGCGTGCACTCCTATTTTTACGAAGGCGAATATCTTCAATGCGCTTAAAGACAACTAAAACTTATTCTACTGCGGCGCCGACGGCTTTTCGACTGAACGAGCTGGATAGTCGGCGGTTGTTTTATTTATTGAGTGTGCGTGCCCTCCTAATTTCACGAAGGCGAATATCTTCGATGCGCATAAAGACAACTAAAACTTATACTACTGCGGCGCCGACGGCTTTTCGACTTAACTAGCTGGAGAGTAAGGCGGTTGTTTTATTTATAGGGTGTGCGTGCCTCCTATTTTTACGAAGGGGAATATCTTCGATGCGCGTAAAGACAACTAAAACTTATACTACTGCGGCGCCAACGGCTTTTCGACTGAACGAGCTCGATAGTCGGCGGTTGATTTATTTATTGAGTGTGCGTGCCCTCCTATTTTTATGAAGACGAATATCTTCGATGCGCGTAAAGACAACTAAAACTTTTACTACAGCGGAGCCGACGGCTTTTCGACTGAACGAGCTGGATAGTCGACGGTTGTTTTATTTATTGAGTGTGCGTGCCCTCCTATTTTTACGAAGGCGTATATCTTCAATGCGCTTAAAGACAACTAAAACTTATACTACTGCGGCGCCGACGGCTTTTCGACTGAACGAGCTGGATAGTCGGCGGTTGTTTTATTTATTGAGTGTGCGTGCCCTCCTATTTTTACGAAGGCGAATATCTTCGATGCGCGTATAGACAACTAAAACTTATACTACTGCGGCGCCGACGGCTTTTCGACTGAACGAGCTGGATAGTCGGCGGTTGTTTTAATTATTGAGTGTGCGTGCCCTCCTATTTTTACGAAGACGATTATCTTCGATGCGCGTAAAGACAACTAAAACTTTTACTACTGCGGCGCCGACGGCTTTTCGACTGAACGAGCTGGATAGTCGGCGGTTGTTTTATTTATTGAGTGTGCGTGCCCTCCTTTTTTACGAAGGGGAATATTTTCGATGCGCGTATAGAAAACTAAAACTTATACTACTGCGGCGCCGACGGCTTTTCGACTGAACGAGCTGGATAGTCGGCGGTTGTTTTATTTATTGAGTGTGCGTGCCCTCCTTTTTTACGAAGGGGAATATCTTCGATGCGCGTAAAGACAACTAAAATTTATTCTACTGCAGCGCCGACGGCTTTTCGACTGAACGAGCTGGATAGTCGGCGGTTGTTTTATTTATTGAGTGTGCGTGCCCTCCTTTTTTACGAAGGGGAATATCTTCGATGCCCGTAAAGACAACTAAAACTTTTACTACTGCGGCGCCGACGGCTTTTCGACTGAACGAGCTGGATAGTCGGCGGTTGTTTTATTTATTGAGTGTGCGTGCCCTACTTTTTTACGAAGGCGAATATCTTCAATGCGCTTAAAGACAACTAAAACTTATACTACTGCGGCGCCGACGGCTTTTCGACTGAACGAGCTGGATAGTCGGCGGTTGTTTTATTTATTGAGTGTGCGTGCCCTCCTTTTTTACGAAGGGGAATATCTTCAATGCGCTTAAAGACAACTAAAACTTATACTACTGCGGCGCCGACGGCTTTTCGACTGAACGAGCTGGATAGTCGGCGGTTGTTTTATTTATTGAGTGTGCGTGCCCTCCTTTTTTACGAAGGGGAATATCTTCGATGCGCGTATAGACAACTAAAACTTATACTACTGCGGCGCCGACGGCTTTTCGACTGAACGAGCTGGATTGTCGGCGGTTGTTTTATTTATTGAGTGTGCGTGCCGTCCTTTTTTACGAAGGGGAATATCTTGGATGCGCGTAAAGACAACTAAAACGTATACTACTGCGGCGCCGACGGCTTTTCGATAAACGAGCTTGATAGTCGGCGGTTGTTTTATTTATTGAGTGTGCGTGAACTACTATTTTTACGAAGGCGAATATCTTCGAAGCGCGTAAAGACAACTAAAACGTATACTACTGCGGCGCCGACGGCTTTTCGACTGAACCGGCTGGATAGTCGGCGGTTGTTATATTTATTTAGTGTATGTGGCGTCCTATTTTTACGAAGGCGAATATCCTCGATGCGCGTAAAGACAACTAAAACTTATACTACTGCGGCGCCGATGGCTTTTCGACTGAACCGGCTGGATAGTCGGCGGTTGTTGTATTTACTGAGTGTGCGTGCCCTCCTAATTTCACGAAGGCGAATATCTTCGATGCGCGTAAAGACAACTAAAACTTGTACTACTGCGGCGCCGACGGCTTTTCGACTGAACGAGCTGGATAGTCGGCGGTTGTTTTATTTATTGAGTGTGCGTGCCCTCCTATTTTTACGAAGACAATTATCTTCGATGCGCGTAAAGACAACTAAAACTTTTACTACTGCGGCGCCGACGGCTTTTCGACTGAACGAGTTGGATAGTGGGCGGTTGTTTTATTTATTGAGTGTGCGTGCCCTCCTTTTTTACGAAGGGGAATATCTTCGATGCGCGTATAGACAACTAAAACTTATACTACTGCGGCGCCGACGGCTTTTCTACTGAACGAGTTGGATAGTCGGCGGTTGTTTTATTTATTGAGTGTGCGTGCACTCCTTTTTTTACGAAGGGAATATCTTCGATGCGCGTATAGACAACTAAAACTTATTCTACTGCGGCGCCGACGGCTTTTCGACTGAACGAGCTGGATAGTCGGCGGTTGTTTTATTTATTGAGTGTGCGTGCCCTCCTTTTTTACGAAGGGGAATATCTTCGATGCCCGTAAAGACAACTAAAACTTTTACTACTGCGCCGCCGACGGCTTTTCGACTGAACGAGCTGGATAGTCGGCGGTTGTTTTATTTATTGAGTGTGCGTGCCCTACTTTTTTACGAAGGCGAATATCTTCAATGCGCTTAAAGACAACTAAAACTTATACTACTGCGGCGCCGACGGCTTTTCGACTGAACGAGCTGGATAGTCGACGGTTGTTTTATTTATTGAGTGTGCGTGCCCTCCTATTTTTACGAAGGCGTATATCTTCAATGCGCTTAAAGACAACTAAAACTTATACTACTGCGGCGCCGACGGCTTTTCGACTGAACGAGCTGGATAGTCGGCGGTTGTTTTATTTATTGAGTGTGCGTGCCCTCCTATTTTTACGAAGGCGAATATCTTCGATGCGCGTATAGACAACTAAAACTTATACTACTGCGGCGCCGACGGCTTTTCGACTGAACGAGCTGGATAGTCGGCGGTTGTTTTAATTATTGAGTGTGCGTGCCCTCCTATTTTTACGAAGACGATTATCTTCGATGCGCGTAAAGACAACTAAAACTTTTACTACTGCGGCGCCGACGGCTTTTCGACTGAACGAGCTGGATAGTCGGCGGTTGTTTTATTTATTGAGTGTGCGTGCCCTCCTTTTTTACGAAGGGGAATATTTTCGATGCGCGTATAGAAAACTAAAACTTATACTACTGCGGCGCCGACGGCTTTTCGACTGAACGAGCTGGATAGTCGGCGGTTGTTTTATTTATTGAGTGTGCGTGCCCTCCTTTTTACGAAGGGGAATATCTTCGATGCGCGTAAAGACAACTAAAATTTATTCTACTGCAGCGCCGACGGCTTTTCGACTGAACGAGCTGGATAGTCGGCGGTTGTTTTATTTATTGAGTGTGCGTGCCCTCCTTTTTTACGAAGGGGAATATCTTCGATGCGCGTAAAGACAACGAAAACTTATACTACTGCGGAGCCAACGGCTTTTCGACTGAACGAGCTGGAAAGTCGGCGATTGTTCTATTTATTGAGTGTGCGTGCCCTCCTAATTTTACGAAGGCGAATATCTTCGATGCGCGTAAAGAAAACTAAAACTTATACTACTGCGGCGCCGACGGCTTTTCGACTGAACGAGCTGGATAGTCAGCGGTTGTTTATTTATTGAGTGTGCGTGAACTACTATTTTTACGAAGGCGAATATCTTGGATGCGCGTAAAGACAACTAAAACGTATACTACTGCGGCGCCGACGGCTTTTCGATAAACGAGCTTGATAGTCGGCGGTTGTTTTATTTATTGAGTGTGCGTGAACTACCTATATTTACGAAGGCGATTATCTTCGATGGCGCGTAAAGACAACTAAAACGTATACTACTGCGGCGCCCGACGGCTTTTCGATTGAACGAGCTTGATAGTCGGCGGTTGTTTTATTTATTGAGTGCGCGTGAACTACTATTTTTACGAAGGCGAATATCTTCGAAGCGCGTAAAGACAACTAAAACGTATACTACTGCGGCGCCGACGGCTTTTCGACTGAACCGGCTGGATAGTCGGCGGTTGTTATATTTATTTAGTGTATGTGGCGTCCTATTTTTACGAAGGCGAATATCCTCGATGCGCGTAAAGACAACTAAAACTTATACTACTGCGGCGCCGATGGCTTTTCGACTGAACCGGCTGGATAGTCGGCGGTTGTTGTATTTACTGAGTGTGCGTGCCCTCCTAATTTCACGAAGGCGAATATCTTCGATGCGCGTAAAGACAACTAAAACTTGTACTACTGCGGCGCCGACGGCTTTTCGACTGAACGAGCTGGATAGTCGGCGGTTGTTTTATTTATTGAGTGTGCGTGCCCTCCTATTTTTACGAAGACAATTATCTTCGATGCGCGTAAAGGACAACTAAAACTTTTCCTATGCGGCGCCGACGGCTTTTCGACTGAACGAGCTGGATAGTGGGCAGTTGTTTTATTTATTGAGTGTGCGTGCCCTCCTTTTTTACGAAGGGGGAATATCTTCGATGCGCGTATAGACAACTAAAACTTATACTACTGCGGCGCCGACGGCTTTTCTACTGAACGAGTTGGATAGTCGGCGGTTGTTTTATTTATTGAGTGTGCGTGCACTCCTTTTTTACGAAGGGGAATATCTTCGATGCGCGTAAAGACAACTAAAACTTATTCTACTGCGGCGCCGACGGCTTTTCGACTGAACGAGCTGGATAGTCGGCGGTTGTTTTATTTATTGAGTGTGCGTGCCCTCCTTTTTTACGAAGGGGGAATATCTTCGATGCCCGTAAAGACAACTAAAACTTTTACTACTGCGCCGCCGACGGCTTTTCGACTGAACGAGCTGGATAGTCGGCGGTTGTTTTATTTATTGAGTGTGCGTGCCCTACTTTTTTACGAAGGCGAATATCTTCAATGCGCTTAAAGACAACTAAAACTTATACTACTGCGGCGCCGACGGCTTTTCGACTGAACGAGCTGGATAGTCGGCGGTTGTTTTATTTATTGAGTGTGCGTGCCCTCCTTTTTTACGAAGGGGAATATCTTCAATGCGCTTAAAGACAACTAAAACTTATACTACTGCGGCGCCGACGGCTTTTCGACTGAACGAGCTGGATAGTTGGCGGTTGTTTTATTTATTGAGTGTGCGTGCCCTCCTTTTTTACGAAGGCGAATATCTTCGATGCGCGTAAAGACAACTAAAACGTATCACTACTGCGGCGCCGACGCTTTTCGATTGAACGAGCTTGATAGTCGGCGGTTGTTTTATTTATTGAGTGTGCGTGCACTCCTATTTTTACGAAGGCGAATATCTTCAATGCGCTTAAAGACAACTAAAACTTATTCTACTGCGGCGCCGACGGCTTTTCGACTGAACGAGCTGGATAGTCGGCGGTTGTTTTATTTATTGAGTGTGCGTGCCCTCCTAATTTCACGAAGGCGAATATCTTCGATGCGCATAAAGACAACTAAAACTTATACTACTGCGGCGCCGACGGCTTTTCGACTTAACTAGCTGGAGAGTAAGGCGGTTGTTTTATTTATAGGGTGTGCGTGCCTCCTATTTTTACGAAGGGGAATATCTTCGATGCGCGTAAAGACAACTAAAACTTATACTACTGCGGCGCCAACGGCTTTTCGACTGAACGAGCTGGATAGTCGGCGGTTGATTTATTTATTGAGTGTGCGTGCCCTCCTATTTTTATGAAGACGAATATCTTCGATGCGCGTAAAGACAACTAAAACTTTTACTACAGCGGAGCCGGCGGCTTTTCGACTGAACGAGCTGGATAGTCGACGGTTGTTTTATTTATTGAGTGTGCGTGCCCTCCTATTTTTACGAAGGCGTATATCTTCAATGCGCTTAAAGACAACTAAAACTTATACTACTGCGGCGCCGACGGCTTTTCGACTGAACGAGCTGGATAGTCGGCGGTTGTTTTATTTATTGAGTGTGCGTGCCCTCCTATTTTTACGAAGGGCGAATATCTTCGATGCGCGTATAGAGAACTAAAACTTATACTACTGCGGCGCCGACGGCTTTTCGACTGAACGAGCTGGATAGTCGGCGGTTGTTTTAATTATTGAGTGTGCGTGCCCCTCCTATTTTTACGAAGACGATTATCTTCGATGCGCGTAAAGACAACTAAAACTTTTACTACTGCGGCGCCGACGGCTTTTCGACTGAACGAGCTGGATAGTCGGCGGTTGTTTTATTTATTGAGTGTGCGTGCCCTCCCTTTTTTACGAAGGGGAATATTTTCGATGCGCGTATAGAAAACTAAAACTTATACTACTGCGGCGCCGACGGCTTTTCGACTGAACGAGCTGGATAGTCGGCGGTTGTTTTATTTATTGAGTGTGCGTGCCCTCCTTTTTTACGAAGGGGAATATCTTCGATGCGCGTAAAGACAACTAAAATTTATTCTACTGCAGCGCCGACGGCTTTTCGACTGAACGAGCTGGATAGTCGGCGGTTGTTTTATTTATTGAGTGTGCGTGCCCTCCTTTTTTACGAAGGGGAATATCTTCGATGCCCGTAAAGACAACTAAAACTTTTACTACTGCGGCGCCGACGGCTTTTCGACTGAACGAGCTGGATAGTCGGCGGTTGTTTTATTTATTGAGTGTGCGTGCCCTACTTTTTTACGAAGGCGAATATCTTCAATGCGCTTAAAGACAACTAAAACTTATACTACTGCGGCGCCGACGGCTTTTCGACTGAACGAGCTGGATAGTCGGCGGTTGTTTTATTTATTGAGTGTGCGTGCCCTCCTTTTTTACGAAGGGGAATATCTTCAATGCGCTTAAAGACAACTAAAACTTATACTACTGCGGCGCCGACGGCTTTTCGACTGAACGAGCTGGATAGTCGGCGGTTGTTTTATTTATTGAGTGTGCGTGCCCTCCTTTTTTACGAAGGGGAATATCTTCGATGCGCGTATAGACAACTAAAACTTATACTACTGCGGCGCCGACGGCTTTTCGACTGAACGAGCTGGATTGTCGGCGGTTGTTTTATTTATTGAGTGTGCGTGCCGTCCTTTTTTACGAAGGGGAATATCTTGGATGCGCGTAAAGACAACTAAAACGTATACTACTGCGGCGCCGACGGCTTTTCGATAAACGAGCTTGATAGTCGGCGGTTGTTTTATTTATTGAGTGTGCGTGAACTACTATTTTTACGAAGGCGAATATCTTCGAAGCGCGTAAAGACAACTAAAACGTATACTACTGCGGCGCCGACGGCTTTTCGACTGAACCGGCTGGATAGTCGGCGGTTGTTATATTTATTTAGTGTATGTGGCGTCCTATTTTTACGAAGGCGAATATCCTCGATGCGCGTAAAGACAACTAAAACTTATACTACTGCGGCGCCGATGGCTTTTCGACTGAACCGGCTGGATAGTCGGCGGTTGTTGTATTTACTGAGTGTGCGTGCCCTCCTAATTTCACGAAGGCGAATATCTTCGATGCGCGTAAAGACAACTAAAACTTGTACTACTGCGGCGCCGACGGCTTTTCGACTGAACGAGCTGGATAGTCGGCGGTTGTTTTATTTATTGAGTGTGCGTGCCCTCCTATTTTTACGAAGACAATTATCTTCGATGCGCGTAAAGACAACTAAAACTTTTACTACTGCGGCGCCGACGGCTTTTCGACTGAACGAGTTGGATAGTGGGCGGTTGTTTTATTTATTGAGTGTGCGTGCCCTCCTTTTTTACGAAGGGGAATATCTTCGATGCGCGTATAGACAACTAAAACTTATACTACTGCGGCGCCGACGGCTTTTCTACTGAACGAGTTGGATAGTCGGCGGTTGTTTTATTTATTGAGTGTGCGTGCACTCCTTTTTTACGAAGGGGAATATCTTCGATGCGCGTATAGACAACTAAAACTTATTCTACTGCGGCGCCGACGGCTTTTCGACTGAACGAGCTGGATAGTCGGCGGTTGTTTTATTTATTGAGTGAGCGTGCCCTCCTTTTTTACGAAGGGGAATATCTTCGATGCCCGTAAAGACAACTAAATCTTTTACTACTGCGCCGCCGACGGCTTTTCGACTGAACGAGCTGGATAGTCGGCGGTTGTTTTATTTATTGAGTGTGCGTGCCCTACTTTTTTACGAAGGCGAATATCTTCAATGCGCTTAAAGACAACTAAAACTTATACTACTGCGGCGCCGACGGCTTTTCGACTGAACGAGCTGGATAGTCGGCGGTTGTTTTATTTATTGAGTGTGCGTGCCCTCCTTTTTTACGAAGGGGAATATCTTCAATGCGCTTAAAGACAACTAAAACTTATACTACTGCGGCGCCGACGGCTTTTCGACTGAACGAGCTGGATAGTTGGCGGTTGTTTTATTTATTGAGTGTGCGTGCCCTCCTTTTTTACGAAGGCGAATATCTTCGATGCGCGTAAAGACAACTAAAACGTATACTACTGCGGCGCCGACGGCTTTTCGATTGAACGAGCTTGATAGTCGGCGGTTGTTTTATTTATTGAGTGTGCGTGCACTCCTATTTTTACGAAGGCGAATATCTTCAATGCGCTTAAAGACAACTAAAACTTATTCTACTGCGGCGCCGACGGCTTTTCGACTGAACGAGCTGGATAGTCGGCGGTTGTTTTATTTATTGAGTGTGCGTGCCCTCCTAATTTCACGAAGGCGAATATCTTCGATGCGCATAAAGACAACTAAAACTTATACTACTGCGGCGCCGACGGCTTTTCGACTTAACTAGCTGGAGAGTAAGGCGGTTGTTTTATTTATAGGGTGTGCGTGCCTCCTATTTTTACGAAGGGGAATATCTTCGATGCGCGTAAAGACAACTAAAACTTATACTACTGCGGCGCCAACGGCTTTTCGACTGAACGAGCTGGATAGTCGGCGGTTGATTTATTTATTGAGTGTGCGTGCCCTCCTATTTTTATGAAGACGAATATCTTCGATGCGCGTAAAGACAACTAAAACTTTTACTACAGCGGAGCCGGCGGCTTTTCGACTGAACGAGCTGGATAGTCGACGGTTGTTTTATTTATTGAGTGTGCGTGCCCTCCTATTTTTACGAAGGCGTATATCTTCAATGCGCTTAAAGACAACTAAAACTTATACTACTGCGGCGCCGACGGCTTTTCGACTGAACGAGCTGGATAGTCGGCGGTTGTTTTATTTATTGAGTGTGCGTGCCCTCCTATTTTTACGAAGGCGAATATCTTCGATGCGCGTATAGAGAACTAAAACTTATACTACTGCGGCGCCGACGGCTTTTCGACTGAACGAGCTGGATAGTCGGCGGTTGTTTTAATTATTGAGTGTGCGTGCCCTCCTATTTTTACGAAGACGATTATCTTCGATGCGCGTAAAGACAACTAAAACTTTTACTACTGCGGCGCCGACGGCTTTTCGACTGAACGAGCTGGATAGTCGGCGGTTGTTTTATTTATTGAGTGTGCGTGCCCTCCTTTTTTACGAAGGGGAATATTTTCGATGCGCGTATAGAAAACTAAAACTTATACTACTGCGGCGCCGACGGCTTTTCGACTGAACGAGCTGGATAGTCGGCGGTTGTTTTATTTATTGAGTGTGCGTGCCCTCCTTTTTTACGAAGGGGAATATCTTCGATGCGCGTAAAGACAACTAAAATTTATTCTACTGCAGCGCCGACGGCTTTTCGACTGAACGAGCTGGATAGTCGGCGGTTGTTTTATTTATTGAGTGTGCGTGCCCTCCTTTTTTACGAAGGGGAATATCTTCGATGCCCGTAAAGACAACTAAAACTTTTACTACTGCGGCGCCGACGGCTTTTCGACTGAACGAGCTGGATAGTCGGCGGTTGTTTTATTTATTGAGTGTGCGTGCCCTACTTTTTTACGAAGGCGAATATCTTCAATGCGCTTAAAGACAACTAAAACTTATACTACTGCGGCGCCGACGGCTTTTCGACTGAACGAGCTGGATAGTCGGCGGTTGTTTTATTTATTGAGTGTGCGTGCCCTCCTTTTTTACGAAGGGGAATATCTTCAATGCGCTTAAAGACAACTAAAACTTATACTACTGCGGCGCCGACGGCTTTTCGACTGAACGAGCTGGATAGTCGGCGGTTGTTTTATTTATTGAGTGTGCGTGCCCTCCTTTTTTACGAAGGGGAATATCTTCGATGCGCGTATAGACAACTAAAACTTATACTACTGCGGCGCCGACGGCTTTTCGACTGAACGAGCTGGATTGTCGGCGGTTGTTTTATTTATTGAGTGTGCGTGCCGTCCTTTTTTACGAAGGGGAATATCTTGGATGCGCGTAAAGACAACTAAAACGTATACTACTGCGGCGCCGACGGCTTTTCGATAAACGAGCTTGATAGTCGGCGGTTGTTTTATTTATTGAGTGTGCGTGAACTACTATTTTTACGAAGGCGAATATCTTCGAAGCGCGTAAAGACAACTAAAACGTATACTACTGCGGCGCCGACGGCTTTTCGACTGAACCGGCTGGATAGTCGGCGGTTGTTATATTTATTTAGTGTATGTGGCGTCCTATTTTTACGAAGGCGAATATCCTCGATGCGCGTAAAGACAACTAAAACTTATACTACTGCGGCGCCGATGGCTTTTCGACTGAACCGGCTGGATAGTCGGCGGTTGTTGTATTTACTGAGTGTGCGTGCCCTCCTAATTTCACGAAGGCGAATATCTTCGATGCGCGTAAAGACAACTAAAACTTGTACTACTGCGGCGCCGACGGCTTTTCGACTGAACGAGCTGGATAGTCGGCGGTTGTTTTATTTATTGAGTGTGCGTGCCCTCCTATTTTTACGAAGACAATTATCTTCGATGCGCGTAAAGACAACTAAAACTTTTACTACTGCGGCGCCGACGGCTTTTCGACTGAACGAGTTGGATAGTGGGCGGTTGTTTTATTTATTGAGTGTGCGTGCCCTCCTTTTTTACGAAGGGGAATATCTTCGATGCGCGTATAGACAACTAAAACTTATACTACTGCGGCGCCGACGGCTTTTCTACTGAACGAGTTGGATAGTCGGCGGTTGTTTTATTTATTGAGTGTGCGTGCACTCCTTTTTTACGAAGGGGAATATCTTCGATGCGCGTATAGACAACTAAAACTTATTCTACTGCGGCGCCGACGGCTTTTCGACTGAACGAGCTGGATAGTCGGCGGTTGTTTTATTTATTGAGTGAGCGTGCCCTCCTTTTTTACGAAGGGGAATATCTTCGATGCCCGTAAAGACAACTAAAACTTTTACTACTGCGCCGCCGACGGCTTTTCGACTGAACGAGCTGGATAGTCGGCGGTTGTTTTATTTATTGAGTGTGCGTGCCCTACTTTTTTACGAAGGCGAATATCTTCAATGCGCTTAAAGACAACTAAAACTTATACTACTGCGGCGCCGACGGCTTTTCGACTGAACGAGCTGGATAGTCGGCGGTTGTTTTATTTATTGAGTGTGCGTGCCCTCCTTTTTTACGAAGGGGAATATCTTCAATGCGCTTAAAGACAACTAAAACTTATACTACTGCGGCGCCGACGGCTTTTCGACTGAACGAGCTGGATAGTTGGCGGTTGTTTTATTTATTGAGTGTGCGTGCCCTCCTTTTTTACGAAGGCGAATATCTTCGATGCGCGTAAAGACAACTAAAACGTATACTACTGCGGCGCCGACGGCTTTTCGATTGAACGAGCTTGATAGTCGGCGGTTGTTTTATTTATTGAGTGTGCGTGCACTCCTATTTTTACGAAGGCGAATATCTTCAATGCGCTTAAAGACAACTAAAACTTATTCTACTGCGGCGCCGACGGCTTTTCGACTGAACGAGCTGGATAGTCGGCGGTTGTTTTATTTATTGAGTGTGCGTGCCCTCCTAATTTCACGAAGGCGAATATCTTCGATGCGCATAAAGACAACTAAAACTTATACTACTGCGGCGCCGACGGCTTTTCGACTTAACGAGCTGGAGAGTAAGGCGGTTGTTTTATTTATAGGGTGTGCGTGCCTCCTATTTTTACGAAGGGGAATATCTTCGATGCGCGTAAAGACAACTAAAACTTATACTACTGCGGCGCCAACGGCTTTTCGACTGAACGAGCTGGATAGTCGGCGGTTGATTTATTTATTGAGTGTGCGTGCCCTCCTATTTTTATGAAGACGAATATCTTCGATGCGCGTAAAGACAACTAAAACTTTTACTACAGCGGAGCCGACGGCTTTTCGACTGAACGAGCTGGATAGTCGACGGTTGTTTTATTTATTGAGTGTGCGCGCCCTCCTATTTTTACGAAGGCGTATATCTTCAATGCGCTTAAAGACAACTAAAACTTATACTACTTCGGCGCCGACGGCTTTTCGACTGAACGAGCTGGATAGTCGGCGGTTGTTTTATTTATTGAGTGTGCGTGCCCTCCTATTTTTACGAAGGCGAATATCTTCGATGCGCGTATAGACAACTAAAACTTATACTACTGCGGCGCCGACGGCTTTTCGACTGAACGAGCTGGATAGTCGGCGGTTGTTTTAATTATTGAGTGTGCGTGCCCTCCTATTTTTACGAAGACGATTATCTTCGATGCGCGTAAAGACAACTAAAGCTTTTACTACTGCGGCGCCGACGGCTTTTCGACTGAACGAGCTGGATAGTCGGCGGTTGTTTTATTTATTGAGTGTGCGTGCCCTCCTTTTTTACGAAGGGGAATATTTTCGATGCCCGTAAAAAAAACTAAAACTTATACTACTGCGGCGCTGACGGCTTTTCGACTGAACGAGCTGGATAGTCGGCGGTTGTTTTATTTATTGAGTGTGCGTGCCCTCCTTTTTTACGAAGGGGAATATCTTCGATGCCCGTAAAGACAACTAAAACTTTTACTACTGCGCCGCCGACGGCTTTTCGACTGAACGAGCTGGATAGTCGGCGGTTGTTTTATTTATTGAGTGTGCGTGCCCTACTTTTTTACGAAGGCGAATATCTTCAATGCGCTTAAAGACAACTAAAACTTATACTACTGCGGCGCCGACGGCTTTTCGACTGAACGAGCTGGATAGTCGGCGGTTGTTTTATTTATTGAGTGCGCGTGCCCTCCTTTTTTACGAAGGGGAATATCTTCAATGCGCTTAAAGACAACTAAAACTTCTACTACTGCGGCGCCGACGGCTTTTCGACTGAACGAGCTGGATAGTTGGCGGTTGTTTTATTTATTGAGTGTGCGTGCCCTCCTTTTTTACGAAGGCGAATATCTTCGATGCGCGTAAAGACAACTAAAACGTATACTACTGCGGCGCCGACGGCTTTTCGATTGAACGAGCTTGATAGTCGGCGGTTGTTTTATTTATTGAGTGTGCGTGCACTCCTATTTTTACGAAGGCGAATATCTTCAATGCGCTTAAAGACAACTAAAACTTATTCTACTGCGGCGCCGACGGCTTTTCGACTGAACGAGCTGGATAGTCGGCGGTTGTTTTATTTATTGAGTGTGCGTGCCCTCCTATTTTTATGAAGACGAATATCTTCGAGGCGCGTAAAGACAACTAAAACTTTTACTACAGCGGAGCCGACGGCTTTTCGACTGAACGAGCTGGATAGTGGGCGGTTGTTTTATTTATTGAGTGTGCGTGCCCTCCTTTTTTACGAAGGGGAATATCTTCGATGCGCGTATAGACAACTAAAACTTATACTACTGCGGCGCCGACGGCTTTTCTACTGAACGAGTTGGATAGTCGGCGGTTGTTTTATTTATTGAGTGTGCGTGCACTCCTTTTTTACGAAGGGGAATATCTTCGATGCGCGTAAAGACAACTAAAACTTATTCTACTGCGGCGCCGACGGCTTTTCGACTGAACGAGCTGGATAGTCGGCGGTTGTTTTATTTATTGAGTGTGCGTGCCCTCCTTTTTTACGAAGGGGAATATCTTCGATGCCCGTAAAGACAACTAAAACTTTTACTACTGCGCCGCCGACGGCTTTTCGACTGAACGAGCTGGATAGTCGGCGGTTGTTTTATTTATTGAGTGTGCGTGCCCTACTTTTTTACGAAGGCGAATATCTTCAATGCGCTTAAAGACAACTAAAACTTATACTACTGCGGCGCCGACGGCTTTTCGACTGAACGAGCTGGATAGTCGGCGGTTGTTTTATTTATTGAGTGTGCGTGCCCTCCTTTTTTACGAAGGGGAATATCTTCAATGCGCTTAAAGACAACTAAAACTTATACTACTGCGGCGCCGACGGCTTTTCGACTGAACGAGCTGGATAGTTGGCGGTTGTTTTATTTATTGAGTGTGCGTGCCCTCCTTTTTTACGAAGGCGAATATCTTCGATGCGCGTAAAGACAACTAAAACGTATACTACTGCGGCGCCGACGGCTTTTCGATTGAACGAGCTTGATAGTCGGCGGTTGTTTTATTTATTGAGTGTGCGTGCACTCCTATTTTTACGAAGGCGAATATCTTCAATGCGCTTAAAGACAACTAAAACTTATTCTACTGCGGCGCCGACGGCTTTTCGACTGAACGAGCTGGATAGTCGGCGGTTGTTTTATTTATTGAGTGTGCGTGCCCTCCTAATTTCACGAAGGCGAATATCTTCGATGCGCATAAAGACAACTAAAACTTATACTACTGCGGCGCCGACGGCTTTTCGACTTAACGAGCTGGAGAGTAAGGCGGTTGTTTTATTTATAGGGTGTGCGTGCCTCCTATTTTTACGAAGGGGAATATCTTCGATGCGCGTAAAGACAACTAAAACTTATACTACTGCGGCGCCAACGGCTTTTCGACTGAACGAGCTGGATAGTCGGCGGTTGATTTATTTATTGAGTGTGCGTGCCCTCCTATTTTTATGAAGACGAATATCTTCGATGCGCGTAAAGACAACTAAAACTTTTTCTACAGCGGAGCCGACGGCTTTTCGACTGAACGAGCTGGATAGTCGACGGTTGTTTTATTTATTGAGTGTGCGTGCCCTCCTATTTTTACGAAGACGATTATCTTCGATGCGCGTAAAGACAACTAAAACTTTTACTACTGCGGCGCCGACGGCTTTTCGACTGAACGAGCTGGATAGTCGGCGGTTGTTTTATTTATTGAGTGTGCGTGCCCTCCTTTTTTACGAAGGGGAATATTTTCGATGCGCGTATAGAAAACTAAAACTTATACTACTGCGGCGCCGACGGCTTTTCGATTGAACGAGCTGGATAGTCGGCGGTTGTTTTATTTATTGAGTGTGCGTGCCCTCCTTTTTTACGAAGGGGAATATCTTCGATGCGCGTAAAGACAACTAAAATTTATTCTACTGCAGCGCCGACGGCTTTTCGACTGAACGAGCTGGATAGTCGGCGGTTGTTTTATTTATTGAGTGTGCGTGCCCTCCTTTTTTACGAAGGGGAATATCTTCGATGCCCGTAAAGACAACTAAAACTTTTACTACTGCGGCGCCGACGGCTTTTCGACTGAACGAGCTGGATAGTCGGCGGTTGTTTTATTTATTGAGTGTGCGTGCCCTACTTTTTTACGAAGGCGAATATCTTCAATGCGCTTAAAGACAACTAAAACTTATACTACTGCGGAGCCGACGGCTTTTCGACTGAACGAGCTGGATAGTCGGCGGTTGTTTTATTTATTGAGTGTGCGTGCCCTCCTTTTTTACGAAGGGGAATATCTTCAATGCGCTTAAAGACAACTAAAACTTATACTACTGCGGCGCCGACGGCTTTTCGACTGAACGAGCTGGATAGTCGGCGGTTGTTTTATTTATTGAGTGTGCGTGCCCTCCTTTTTTACGAAGGGGAATATCTTCGATGCGCCAATAGACAACTAAAACTTATACTACTGCGGCGCCGACGGCTTTTCGACTGAACGAGCTGGATTGTCGGCGGTTGTTTTATTTATTGAGTGTGCGTGCCGTCCTTTTTTACGAAGGGGAATATCTTGGATGCGCGTAAAGACAACTGAAACGTATACTACTGCGGCGCCGACGGCTTTTCGATAAACGAGCTTGATAGTCGGCGGTTGTTTTATTTATTGAGTGTGCGTGAACTATTTTTACGAAGGCGATTATCTTCGATGCGCGTAAAGACAACTAAAACGTATACTACTGCGGCGCCGACGGCTTTTCGATTGAACGAGCTTGATAGTCGGCGGTTGTTTTATTTATTGAGTGCGCGTGAACTACTATTTTTACGAAGGCGAATATCTTCGAAGCGCGTAAAGACAACTAAAACGTATACTACTGCGGCGCCGACGGCTTTTCGACTGAACCGGCTGGATAGTCGGCGGTTGTTATATTTATTTAGTGTATGTGGCGTCCTATTTTTACGAAGGCGAATATCCTCGATGCGCGTAAAGACAACTAAAACTTATACTACTGCGGCGCCGATGGCTTTTCGACTGAACCGGCTGGATAGTCGGCGGTTGTTGTATTTACTGAGTGTGCGTGCCCTCCTAATTTCACGAAGGCGAATATCTTCGATGCGCGTAAAGACAACTAAAACTTGTACTACTGCGGCGCCGACGGCTTTTCGACTGAACGAGCTGGATAGTCGGCGGTTGTTTTATTTATTGAGTGTGCGTGCCCTCCTATTTTTACGAAGACAATTATCTTCGATGCGCGTAAAGACAACTAAAACTTTTACTACTGCGGCGCCGACGGCTTTTCGACTGAACGAGCTGGATAGTGGGCGGTTGTTTTATTTATTGAGTGTGCGTGCCCTCCTTTTTTACGAAGGGGAATATCTTCGATGCGCGTATAGACAACTAAAACTTATACTACTGCGGCGCCGACGGCTTTTCTACTGAACGAGTTGGATAGTCGGCGGTTGTTTTATTTATTGAGTGTGCGTGCACTCCTTTTTTACGAAGGGGAATATCTTCGATGCGCGTAAAGACAACTAAAACTTATTCTACTGCGGCGCCGACGGCTTTTCGACTGAACGAGCTGGATAGTCGGCGGTTGTTTTATTTATTGAGTGTGCGTGCCCTCCTTTTTTACGAAGGGGAATATCTTCGATGCCCGTAAAGACAACTAAAACTTTTACTACTGCGCCGCCGACGGCTTTTCGACTGAACGAGCTGGATAGTCGGCGGTTGTTTTATTTATTGAGTGTGCGTGCCCTACTTTTTTACGAAGGCGAATATCTTCAATGCGCTTAAAGACAACTAAAACTTATACTACTGCGGCGCCGACGGCTTTTCGACTGAACGAGCTGGATAGTCGGCGGTTGTTTTATTTATTGAGTGTGCGTGCCCTCCTTTTTTACGAAGGGGAATATCTTCAATGCGCTTAAAGACAACTAAAACTTATACTACTGCGGCGCCGACGGCTTTTCGACTGAACGAGCTGGATAGTTGGCGGTTGTTTTATTTATTGAGTGTGCGTGCCCTCCTTTTTTACGAAGGCGAATATCTTCGATGCGCGTAAAGACAACTAAAACGTATACTACTGCGGCGCCGACGGCTTTTCGATTGAACGAGCTTGATAGTCGGCGGTTGTTTTATTTATTGAGTGTGCGTGCACTCCTATTTTTACGAAGGCGAATATCTTCAATGCGCTTAAAGACAACTAAAACTTATTCTACTGCGGCGCCGACGGCTTTTCGACTGAACGAGCTGGATAGTCGGCGGTTGTTTTATTTATTGAGTGTGCGTGCCCTCCTAATTTCACGAAGGCGAATATCTTCGATGCGCATAAAGACAACTAAAACTTATACTACTGCGGCGCCGACGGCTTTTCGACTTAACGAGCTGGAGAGTAAGGCGGTTGTTTTATTTATAGGGTGTGCGTGCCTCCTATTTTTACGAAGGGGAATATCTTCGATGCGCGTAAAGACAACTAAAACTTATACTACTGCGGCGCCAACGGCTTTTCGACTGAACGAGCTGGATAGTCGGCGGTTGATTTATTTATTGAGTGTGCGTGCCCTCCTATTTTTATGAAGACGAATATCTTCGATGCGCGTAAAGACAACTAAAACTTTTACTACAGCGGAGCCGACGGCTTTTCGACTGAACGAGCTGGATAGTCGACGGTTGTTTTATTTATTGAGTGTGCGTGCCCTCCTATTTTTACGAAGGCGTATATCTTCAATGCGCTTAAAGACAACTAAAACTTATACTACTTCGGCGCCGACGGCTTTTCGACTGAACGAGCTGGATAGTCGGCGGTTGTTTTAATTATTGAGTGTGCGTGCCCTCCTATTTTTACGAAGACGATTATCTTCGATGCGCGTAAAGACAACTAAAACTTTTACTACTGCGGCGCCGACGGCTTTTCGACTGAACGAGCTGGATAGTCGGCGGTTGTTTTATTTATTGAGTGTGCGTGCCCTCCTTTTTTACGAAGGGGAATATTTTCGATGCCCGTATAGAAAACTAAAACTTATACTACTGCGGCGCCGACGGCTTTTCGACTGAACGAGCTGGATAGTCGGCGGTTGTTTTATTTATTGAGTGTGCGTGCCCTCCTTTTTTACGAAGGGGAATATCTTCGATGCCCGTAAAGACAACTAAAACTTTTACTACTGCGCCGCCGACGGCTTTTCGACTGAACGAGCTGGATAGTCGGCGGTTGTTTTATTTATTGAGTGTGCGTGCCCTACTTTTTTACGAAGGCGAATATCTTCAATGCGCTTAAAGACAACTAAAACTTATACTACTGCGGCGCCGACGGCTTTTCGACTGAACGAGCTGGATAGTCGGCGGTTGTTTTATTTATTGAGTGTGCGTGCCCTCCTTTTTTACGAAGGGGAATATCTTCAATGCGCTTAAAGACAACTAAAACTTCTACTACTGCGGCGCCGACGGCTTTTCGACTGAACGAGCTGGATAGTTGGCGGTTGTTTTATTTATTGAGTGTGCGTGCCCTCCTTTTTTACGAAGGCGAATATCTTCGATGCGCGTAAAGACAACTAAAACGTATACTACTGCGGCGCCGACGGCTTTTCGATTGAACGAGCTTGATAGTCGGCGGTTGTTTTATTTATTGAGTGTGCGTGCACTCCTATTTTTACGAAGGCGAATATCTTCAATGCGCTTAAAGACAACTAAAACTTATTCTACTGCGGCGCCGACGGCTTTTCGACTGAACGAGCTGGATAGTCGGCGGTTGTTTTATTTATTGAGTGTGCGTGCCCTCCTAATTTCACGAAGGCGAATATCTTCGATGCGCATAAAGACAACTAAAACTTATACTACTGCGGCGCCGACGGCTTTTCGACTTAACGAGCTGGAGAGTAAGGCGGTTGTTTTATTTATAGGGTGTGCGTGCCTCCTATTTTTACGAAGGGGAATATCTTCGATGCGCGTAAAGACAACTAAAACTTATACTACTGCGGCGCCAACGGCTTTTCGACTGAACGAGCTGGATAGTCGGCGGTTGATTTATTTATTGAGTGTGCGTGCCCTCCTATTTTTATGAAGACGAATATCTTCGATGCGCGTAAAGACAACTAAAACTTTTACTACAGCGGAGCCGACGGCTTTTCGACTGAACGAGCTGGACAGTCGACGGTTGTTTTATTTATTGAGTGTGCGTGCCCTCCTATTTTTACGAAGGCGTATATCTTCAATGCGCTTAAAGACAACTAAAACTTATACCACTGCGGCGCCGACGGCTTTTCGACTGAACGAGCTGGATAGTCGGCGGTTGTTTTATTTATTGAGTGTGCGTGCCCTCCTATTTTTACGAAGGCGAATATCTTCGATGCGCGTATAGACAACTAAAACTTATACTACTGCGGCGCCGACGGCTTTTCGACTGAACGAGCTGGATAGTCGGCGGTTGTTTTAATTATTGAGTGTGCGTGCCCTCCTATTTTTACGAAGACGATTATCTTCGATGCGCGTAAAGACAACTAAAACTTTTGCTACTGCGGCGCCGACGGCTTTTCGACTGAACGAGCTGGATAGTCGGCGGTTGTTTTATTTATTGAGTGTGCGTGCCCTCCTTTTTTACGAAGGGGAATATTTTCGATGCCCGTATAGAAAACTAAAACTTATACTACTGCGGCGCCGACGGCTTTTCGACTGAACGAGCTGGATAGTCGGCGGTTGTTTTATTTATTGAGTGTGCGTGCCCTCCTTTTTTACGAAGGGGAATATCTTCGATGCGCGTAAAGACAACTAAAATTTATTCTACTGCAGCGCCGACGGCTTTTCGACTGAACTAGCTGGATAGTCGGCGGTTGTTTTATTTATTGAGTGTGCGTGCCCTCCTTTTTTACGAAGGGGAATATCTTCGATGCCCGTAAAGACAACTAAAACTTTTACTACTGCGGCGCCGACGGCTTTTCGACTGAACGAGCTGGATAGTCGGCGGTTGTTTTATTTATTGAGTGTGCGTGCCCTACTTTTTTACGAAGGCGAATATCTTCAATGCGCTTAAAGACAACTAAAACTTATACTACTGCGGCGCCGACGGCTTTTCGACTGAATGAGCTGGATAGTCGGCGGTTGTTTTATTTATTGAGTGTGCGTGCCCTCCTTTTTTACGAAGGGGAATATCTTCAATGCGCTTAAAGACAACTAAAACTTATACTACTGCGGCGCCGACGGCTTTTCGACTGAACGAGCTGGATAGTCGGCGGTTGTTTTATTTATTGAGTGTGCGTGCCCTCCTTTTTTACGAAGGGGAATATCTTCGATGCGCGTATAGAAAACTAAATCTTATACTACTGCGGCGCCGACGGCTTTTCGACTGAACGAGCTGGATTGTCGGCGGTTGTTTTATTTATTGAGTGTGCGTGCCGTCCTTTTTTACGAAGGGGAATATCTTCGATGCGCGTAAAGACAACTAAAACATTTACTACTGCGGCGCCGACGGCTTTTCGACTGAACGAGCTGGATAGTCGGCGGTTGTTTTATTTATTGGGTGTGCGTGCCCTCCTTTTTTACGAAGGCGAATATCTTCAATGCACTTAAAGACAACTAAAACTTATACTACAGCGGCGCCGACGGCTTTTCGACTGAACGAGCTGGATAGTCAGCGGTTGTTTTATTTATTGAGTTTGCGTGCCCTCCTTTTTTACGAAGGGGAATATCTTCGATGCGCGTATAGACAACTAAAATTTATACTACTGCGGCGCCGACGGCTTTTCGACTGAACGAGCTGGATAGTCGGCGGTTGTATTATTTATTGAGTGTGCGTGCCCTCCTATTTTTACGAAGACGATTATCTTCGATGCGCGTAAAGACAACTAAAACTTATACTACTGCGGCGCCGACGGCTTTTTGACTTAACGAGCTGGATAGTCGGCGGTTGTTTAATTTATTGGGTGTGCATGCGCGTAAAGAAAACTAAAACTTATACTACTGCGGCGCCGACGGCTTTTCGACTGAACGAGCTGGATAGTCGGCGGTTGTTTTATTTATTGAGTGTGCGTGCCCTCCTTTTTTACGAAGGGGAATATCTTCAATGCGCTTAAAGACAACTAAAACTTATACTACTGCGGCGCCGACGGCTTTTCGACTGAACGAGCTGGATAGTCGGCGGTTGTTTTATTTATTGAGTGTGCGTGCCCTCCTTTTTTACGAAGGGGAATATCTTCGATGCGCGTATAGACAACTAAAACTTATACTACTGCGGCGCCGACGGCTTTTCGACTGAACGAGCTGGATTGTCGGCGGTTGTTTTATTTATTGAGTGTGCGTGCCGTCCTTTTTTACGAAGGGGAATATCTTCGATGCGCGTAAAGACAACTAAAACATTTACTACTGCGGCGCCGACGGCTTTTCGACTGAACGAGCTGGATAGTCGGCGGTTGTTTTATTTATTGGGTGTGCGTGCCCTCCTTTTTTACGAAGGCGAATATCTTCAATGCGCTTAAAGACAACTAAAACTTATACTACTGCGGCGCCGACGGCTTTTCGACTGAACGAGCTGGATAGTCGGCGGTTGATTTATTTATTGAGTGTGCGTGCCCTCCTATTTTTACGAAGACGAATATCTTCGATGCGCGTAAAGACAACTAAAACTTTTACTACTTCGGCGCCGACGGCTTTTCGACTGAACGAGCTGGATAGTCGGCGGTTGTTTTATTTATTGAGTTTGCGTGCCCTCCTATTTTTACGAAGGGGAATATCTTCGATGCGAGTATAGACAACTAAAACTTATACTACTGCGGCGCCGACGGCTTTTCGACTGAACGAGCTGGATAGTCGGCGGTTGTTTATTTATTGAGTGTGCGTGAACTCCTATTTTTACGAAGGCGAATATCTTTGATGAGCCTAAAGACAACTAAAACTTATACTACTGCGGCGCCGACGGCTTTTCGACTGAACGAGGTTGATAGTCGGCGGTTGTTTTATTTATTGAGTGTGCGTGAACTACTATTTTTACGAAGGCGAATATCTTCGATGCGCGTAAAGACAACTAAAACGTATACTACTGCGGCGCCGACGGCTTTTCGATTGAACGAGCTTGATAGTCGGCGGTTGTTTTATTTATTGAGTGTGCGTGAACTACTATTTTTACGAAGGCGAATATCTTCGATGCGCGTAAAGACAACTAAAACGTATACTACTGCGGCGCCGACGGCTTTTCGATTGAACGAGCTTGATAGTCGGCGGTTGTTTTATTTATTGAGTGTGCGTGAACTACTATTTTTACGACGGCGAATATCTTCGATGCGCGTAAAGACAACTTAAACGTATACTACTACGGCGCCGACGGCTTTTCGACTGAACCTGCTGGATAGTGGGCGGTTGTTATATATATTTAGTGTGCGTGCCCTCCTATTTTAACGAAGGCGAATATCTTCGATGCGCGTAAAGGCAACTAAAACTTATATAACTGCGGCGCCGACGGCTTTTCGACTGAACCGGCTGGATAGTCGGCGGTTGTTATATTTATTTAGTGTGTGTGGCGTCCTATTTTTACGAAGGCGAATATCCTCGATGCGCGTAAAGACAACTAAAACTTATACTACTGCGGCGCCGACGGCTTTTCGACTGAACCGGATGGATAGTCGGCGGTTGTTGTATTTACTTAGTGTGTGTGGCGTCCTATTTTTACGAAGGCGAATATCTTAGATGCGCGGTACAGACATAAAAAACTCACACTACTACGGCGCCGACGGCTTTTCGACTGAACGAGCTGTATAGTCGCCGGTTGTTTTATTTACTGTGTGTGCGTGCCCTCCTATTTTTACGAAGGCGAATATCTTCGATGCGGGTAAAGACAACTAAAACTTTTACTACTGCGGCGCCGACGGCTTTTCGGCTGAACGAGCTGGATAGTCGGCGGTTGTTTTATTTATAGGGTGTGCATGCCTCCTATTTTTACGAAGGCGAATACCTTCGATGCGCGTAAAGACAACTAAAACTTATACTACTGCGGCGCCGACGGCTTTTAGACTGAACGAGCTGGATAGTCGGCGGTTGTTTTATTTATTGGTTGTGCGTGCCCTCCTAATTTTACGAAGGCGAATATCTTCGATGCGCGTAAAGACAACTAAAACTTATACTACTGCGGCGCCGACGGCTTTTCGACTGAACGAGCTGGATAGTCGGCGGTTGTTTTATTTATTGAGTGTGCGTGCCCTCCTATTTTTACGAAGGCGAATATCTTCGATGCGCGTAACGAAAACTAAAACGTATACTACTGCGGCGCCGACGGCTTTTCGACTGAACGAGCTGGATAGTCGGCGGTTGTTTTATTTATTGAGTGTGCGTGCCCTCCTATTTTTACGAAGACGATTATCTTCGATGCGCGTAAAGACAACTAAAACTTATACTACTGCGGCGCCGACGGCTTTTCGACTGAACGAGCTGGATAGTCGGCGGTTGTATTATTTATTGAGTGTGCGTGCCCTCCTATTTTTACGAAGACGATTATCTTCGATGCGCGTAAAGACAACTAAAACTTATACTACTGCGGCGCGGACGGCTTTTTGACTTAACGAGCTGGATAGTCGCCGGTTGTTTTATTTATTGGGTGTGCATGCGCGTAAAGACAACTAAAACTTATACTACTGAAGCGCCGACGGCTTTTCGACTGAACGAGCTGGATAGTCGGAGGTTGTTTTATTTATTGGGTGTGCGTGCCCTCCTATTTTTACGAAGGCGAATATCTTCGATGCGCGTAAAGACAACTAAAACTTATACTACTGCGGCGCCGACGGCTCTTCGACTGAACGAGCTGGACAGTCGGCAGTTGTTTTATTTATTGAGTGTGCGTGAACTCCTATTTTTACGAAGGCGAATATCTTCGATGCGCGTAAAGACAACTAAAACTTATACTACTGCGGCGCCAACGGCTTTTAGACTGAACGAGTTGGATATTCGGCGGTTGTTTTATTTAATGAGTGTGCGTGAACTCCTTTTTTTACGAAAGTGAATAACTTCGATGCGCGTAAAGACAACTAAAACTTATACTACTGCGGCGCCAACGACTTTTCGACTGAACGAGCTGGAAAGTCGGCGATTGTTCTATTTATTGAGTGTGCGTGCCCTCCTATTTTTACGACGGCGAATATCTTCGATGCGCGTAAAGACAACTAAAACTTATACTACTGCGGCGCCGACGGCTTTTCGACTGAACGAGCTGGATAGTCGGCGGTTGTTTTATGTAATGAGTGTGCGTGAACTCCTATTTTTACGAAGGCGAATATCTTCGATGCGCGTAAAGACAACTAAAACATATACTACTGCGGCGCCGACGGCTTTTCGACTGAACCGGCTGGATAGTGGGCGGTTGTTATATTTATTTAGTTTGCGTGCCCTCCTATTTTTACGAAGGCGAATATCTTCGATGCGCGTAAGGACATAAAAAACTCATACTACTACGGCGCCGACGGCTTTTCGACTGAACGAGCTGGATAGTCGCCGGTTGTTTTATTTATTGTGTGTGCGTGCCCTCCTATTTTTACGAAGGCGAATATCTTCGATGCGCGTAAAGACAACTAAAACATTTACTACTGCGGCGCCGACGGTTTTTCGACTGAACGAGCTGAATAGTCGGCGGTTGAGTTATTTATTGAGTGTGCGTGCCCTCCTATTTTTACGAGGCGAATATCTTCGATGCGCGTAAAGACAACTAAAACTTATACTACTGCGGCGCCGACGGCTTTTCGACTGAACGAGCTGGATAGTCGGCGGTTGTTTTATTTAATGAGTGTGCGTGAACGCCTATTTTTACGAAGGCGAATATCTTCGATGCGCGTAAAGACAACTAAAACTTATACTACTGCGGCGCCGACGGCTTTTCGACTGAACGAGCTGGATAGTCGGCGGTTGTTTTATTTATTCAGTATGCGTGAACTACTATTTTTCAATCAATCAATCAATCATTTTTTATTCAAGACAATAATACAAGACTATTGTCTTGGGGGACGTGACAAAAGGCGGAAAAGTGCCTGACGAGGTCACGCCACCCTGTGGCAAGCAGCGGTTTGACACTCATGCAGAGTTTCAACAGAGTTTACATGCAGAGTAATGTCTTAGATGAAACTGTATCCCCCAACCCCCTTATTATATATATATATATTTTTTTTACAGTGCAAGAATATGTACAGGAAACAGAGTACAAGAATAAGTGCAGCAACTTCTGCTAGCAATACATGTTAACAAAACACTTCCAAACATAAAATACATGTAAACTATCGAACTTGAAGCACATGGAACATAAAATTGAAAACAAGAAGAAAAACATGAAAACATAACACACTAGTCTTCCGTTAAGAATAATCCCTTGAGTGTTTTCTTAAACCTGCTTAATGAAAGATTTTCAGTTAATAGGTCGTGAATGACGGGATAGTTGTTTAATAAATCTGCTATCTGACAGCCTAATCTTTGATGTCCATAGTTTGTTCGAGCTCGGGGCTTGACTATGATGCTTTTTCTTAAATCGTACACACTTCTTTTTTCTTGGTATTTTGTTTCAAAGGTAGATTTATCCAACCGGTATTGGCGGTAAACTTCCAGGCTTAGTCTGTATTTGTAGAACTGAGGCATTTGGAGTATTCTATGCGATCTATAGTAGGGCGCACAACTAGAGGACAGCTCTAAGTTACTGATAGCGCGTATTGCTCTTTTTTGTATTGATAGTAAGGAATCTAAATTTGTTTTCGTTGTGGTTTGCCACACAAGAGAACAATAGCTAAAACGTGAATGTATAAGGGAGTAGTACACTAGTCGTTTGATAGAAGCTGGCAGGTAACACCTCAGTCTGTTTAAGATGCCTAAGGCACGAGAGAGATCAGTTCTAAGTGTGTGGATGTGAGCATTCTATAAGAGATTTTCGTGGAATGTCACACCTAGAAATCTGGTAGTAGAAGACTGTTGTATGTCCAGGCCATTAAATTTTAAACACGGAATTGTATACATTTCTGTACCTTTGGAACGAAAGAGTACATACTTTGTTTTGTTTATGTTTAATGCGAGCCGGTTACTTCCCAGCCATGAGGTTAAGCCCAACATCCAATTGTTCGCCTTTCTGAACAGCGCATCTAAATCCCTACCCGAAAAGAACACATTGGTGTCGTCCGCATATAAAACCAAATTCGAGGCACCCGGTATATTTACAATATCATTAATATAGATGAGAAATAAGACTGGCCCTAGGATGGACCCTTGTGGTACACCATACAACAGAGTGTTTGTCTCTGAACATTCACCATTGATGACAGTATACTGCTCACGTGAAGTTAAATAACTCATGAGGAGAGTACCAGCTATACCCCTGACACCGTAATGCTGAAGCTTTTTTATAAGTATATCATGTTGGACACTGTCGAACGCTTTTCTAAAATCGAGGAATATACCCAGAGTTAATGCCTTGTTTTCGATATTGTGCAGAATTTCATCTTTTATTCCAAGTAGTGCTGTTTCTGGAGATTTGTTTTTCTGGAAGCCGAACTGTTGCCTTACGATAATATTTTGCGAGGTTAGAAATCCAACAAGCCTTTTGTTTATAATATGCTCAGCTATTTTCGAAAATACAGAAAGCACAGAGATCGGCCTGTAATTGTTCACGTCATCGAAAGAGCCTCCCTTGTGTATAGCCGTCACACGAGCAAGTTTCATTTTGGCTGGGAAAACTCCCTTTTCCATTATAAGATTGCAGATGTGTGCAATAGGAGTACTAACTATTTGACTCACAGCCTTCAGTGGTTTTGGTCTGATCTCATCAGTGCCAGATGCACAACCGTCTTTTAGAGACATAATTATATCTTGCACCTCGCTGAAATCAGTGGGGGACAAAAATATTGTATTCGGATTACTTGCAGTGACATAATTTTCCCAAGGTGTAGAAGAAGGGACATTTGTTGCGTCGGCTAAAGGAGCACCAGCAGCGAGAAAATGCTCATTAAACAGGTTTGAAACCTCTGCTTCAGACAGATCGGCATTCCGAAATTTCACTTTTTTTGTTTCTGCATTCTTATAGATTAACTCTCTCATGGTTTGCCATACCAGTCGTGTATTACCGTTCACCTGTGTAAATTTATGTGTGTAGTATTTGAGCTTTGCTTTTTTTAAGTCTGAATTTAGCAGATTTCGTACTTTCTTGAATGCATGAAAGTCACTTTCATCTTTTGTTTGCAAGAATGTTTGGAAAAGTCGGTTTTTCTGTTTGATTCTTTGAAACAATTCACGAGAAATCCAGGGCTTTCGTACTTTTTTGTTCTTTTTTCGGGGCTTGAGGGGAAAACATGTGTTATAAGCAGATACAAAGCATGAAAGGAAAGCGTCGTAAGCGGCATCGGGGTTCGAGAGCTCCAAAATTATGTTCCAGTCAACATTTGTCAGCATGTCCCTAAACTTGTTAACATTGTACTCGGAGTAATCTCTAATTAATACTTTGTGTTCGGGGGCGACTGTGTGTTTGCAGGGTAACACACAATATATTGGCAAATGATCGCTTAAACTGCAGACCAGGGTGCCTGATTTTACATTCTCACGAGGGAAACTTGTAACGCACAGATCAAGAATACTTTGGGAACTTGGTGTAATTCTTGTCGGTGTGGTGATTACGTTGGAGCAACCATAAGACTCGTATAACTCTTTGAATTGTAAGTAGGCTTGATTGTCAAGGGAAGCATTCAGGTTGAAATCACCCACAAGAACGCTTTCAGACTTCAGCTGAACACTGAGTTCAAGTATCTTTTCAGTAAACTGCATAAAGTCACGGAGAACGCCTGATGGAGGACGGTACATGACAGAGAAAATCATACCACGACACTGTATAACTATGCATTCATAATTATCGCCAATTATCTTGAACTCCGGAAGTACCTTATAATTAAGCTTTGATCGGATGTATACAGCGATACCACCACCACGCCTCCTACAGCGACATGCAGATACAACATCATATCCGGAAAGTGAAAAACACTCGTCATCACATGAGAACCAAGTCTCTGTAAAACAAATGATGTCATAGGAATGATTAGGTTCCGACAAAAAAGAAATTACTTCATCATACTTGTTGCGTAAACTCCTGGCATTAAGATGAAAAACTGAAAGTGTGGGCAGGTTTTTCATTGTGGAAGAAAATTTCAAAGAAAAACAAACTTGCCAAGAATAATCACTGCAGATCATCAAGATCCTGAACCGTGCGAATCACCACAGCATTATCTCCGCTCTTCTTCCGGACTAGCACTTTTCCGTTCGTGTGCCATACGAAAGCGTAGCCTGCGTTCTTCGCCCACTCCTTCGTTTTTGTCAGAAGACTACGGGAAAGCCTTGTCATGTTTTCGCACATAAACATCTCACCAGGTTCATTCCTTAGTGTCTGTCGCTTTGCCAGCCATGCGTCACGATGTTCATGACTGACGAAGCGAGCAATGATGCCCCGTGTTTTGCCTTGTTTCGCAGGAAGCCGATGTAGTGCGGTGATATCTTGCTTAGTTAGTGGCTGAATATCCAGTCTAGGGGCTAATTCATTTATTTTTTCGAGCAAGTTCTCGTTTTCAGTTTCAGGAATGCCGTGAAATTCAATGTTGTTGCGACGGCTACGCCACTCCAGGTTATCTACATCTTGCATTATCTGTTGCAGTTCACTGGAAGAGTCGGCCTTTTCTATCTGATCCATGCGTTCGGCTAGTTTTTTTGACGCTTGCTCTTGAATTTGAAGACGATCCTGAAATTCATCGAACTTGTCTGACAGGAACTTCACGCTGGAGTCAAGTGCGACTACCAGTTTAGGGAGAGCTAGAAGAGTATCGAGTTTGGTCTGAATTGCTAGCAAGTGCGCTGCTAAGTCGCTGTCTAAGTTGGGGCTCTCCGAGTCATCGCTTCGTGAACCCTTGCTACACCGGTCACACTTCCAAGATTTCGATGCGCGTAAAGACAACTAAAACGTATACTACTGCGGCGCCGACGGCTTTTCGATTGAACGAGCTTGATAGTCGGCGGTTGTTATATTTATTGAGTGTGCGAGCCCTCCCATTTTTACGAAGGCGAATATCTTCGATGCGCGTAAAGACAACTAAAACGTATACTACTGCGGCGCCGACGGCTTTTCGACTGAACGAGCTGGATAGTCGGCGGTTGTTTTCTTTATTGGGTGTCGGCGCCCTCCTAATTTTACGAAGGCGAATATCTTCGATGCGCGTAAAGACAACTAAAACGTATACTACTGCGGCGCCGACGGCTTTTCGACTGAACGAGCTGGATAGTCGGCGGTTGTTTTATTTATTCAGTATGCGTGAACTACTATTTTTACGAAGGCGAATATCTTCGATGCGCGTAAAGACAACTAAAACGTATACTACTACGGTGCCGACGGCTATTCGACTGAACGAGCTGAATAGTCGGCGGTTGTTTTATTTATTGAGTGTGCGTGCCCTCCTATTTTTACGAAGGCGAGTATCTAAGATGCGCGTAAAGACAACTAAAACTTATACTACTGCGGCGCCGACGGCTTTTCGACTGAACGAGCTGGATAGTCGGCGGTTGTTTTATTTATTGAGTGTGCGTGCACTCCTATTTTTACGAAGGCGAATATCTTCAATGCGCTTAGAGACAACTAAAACTTATTCTACTGCGGCGCCGACGGCTTTTCGACTGAACGAGCTGGATAGTCGGCGGTTGTTTTATTTATTGAGTGTGCGTGCACTCCTATTTTTACGAAGGCGAATATCTTCGATGCGCGTAAAGACAACTAAAACGTATACTACTGCGGCGCCGACGGCTTTTCGACTGAACGAGCTGGATAGTCGGCGGTTGTTTATTTATTCAGTATGCGTGAACTACTATTTTTACGAAGGCGAATATCTTCGATGCGCGTAAAGACAACTAAAACGTATACTACTGCGGCGCCGACGGCTTTTCGATTGAACGAGCTTGATAGTCGGCGGTTGTTTTATTTATTGAGTGTGCGAGCCCTCCCATTTTTATGAAGGCGAATATCTTCGATGCGCGTAAAGACAACTAAAACGTATACTACTGCGGCGCCGACGGCTTTTCGACTGAACGAGCTGGATAGTCGGCGGTTGTTTTCTTTATTGGGTGTCGGCGCCCTCCTAATTTTACGAAGGCGAATATCTTCAATGCGCTTAAAGACAACTAAAACTTATTCTACTGCGGCGCCGACGACTTTTCGACTGAACGAGCTGGATAGTCGGCGGTTGTTTTATTTATTGAGTGTGCGTGCCCTCCTATTTTTACGAAGGCGAATATCTTCGATTCGCGTAAAGACAACTAAAACGTATACTACTGCGGCGCCGACGGCTTTTCGACTGAACGAGCTGGATAGTCGGCGGTTGTTTTCTTTATTGGGTGTCGGCGCCCTCCTAATTTTACGAAGGCGAATATCTTCGATGCGCGTAAAGACAACTAAAACTTATACTACTGCGGCGCCGACGGCTTTTCGACTGAACGAGCTTGATAGTCGGCGGTTGTTTTATTTATTGAGTGTGCGTGCCCTCCTATTTTTACGAAGACGATTATCTTCGATGCGCGTAAAGACAACTACAACTTTTACTACTGCGGCGCCGACGGCTTTTCGACTGAACGAGCTGGATAGTGGGCGGTTGTTTTATTTATTGAGTGTGCGTGCCCTCCTTTTTTACGAAAGGGAATATCTTCGATGCGCGTATAGACAACTAAAACTTATACTACTGCGGCGCCGACGGCTTTTCGACTGAACGAGCTGGATAGTCGGCGGTTGTTTTATTTATTGAGTTTGCGTGCCCTCCTATTTTTACGAAGGGGAATATCTTCGATGCGAGTATAGACAACTAAAACTTATACTACTGCGGCGCCGACGGCTTTTCGACTGAACGAGCTGGATAGTCGGCGGTTGTTTATTTATTGAGTGTGCGTGAACTCCTATTTTTACGAAGGCGAATATCTTCGATGCGCCTAAAGACAACTAAAACTTATACTACTGCGGCGCCGACGGCTTTTCGACTGAACGAGGTTGATAATCGGCGGTTGTTTTATTTATTGAGTGTGCGTGAACTACTATTTTTACGAAGGCGAATATCTTCGATGCGCGTAAAGACAACTAAAACGTATACTACTGCGGCGCCGACGGCTTTTCGATTGAACGAGCTTGATAGTCGGCGGTTGTTTTATTTATTGAGTGTGCGTGAACTACTATTTTTACGAAGGCGAATATCTTCGATGCTCGTAAAGACAACTAAAACGTATACTACTGCGGCGCCGACGGATTTTCGATTGAACGAGCTTGATAGTCGGCGGTTGTTTTATTTATTGAGTGTGCGTGAACTACTATTTTTACGAAGGCGAATATCTTCGATGCGCGTAAAGACAACTAAAACGTATACTACTGCGGCGCCGACGGCTTTTCGACTGAACCTGCTGGATAGTGGGCGGTTGTTATATTTATTTAGTGTGCGTGCCCTCCTATTTTAACGAAGGCGAATATCTTCGATGCGCGTAAAGGCAACTAAAACTTATATAACTGCGGCGCCGACGGCTTTTCGACTGAACCGGCTGGATAGTCGGCGGTTGTTATATTTATTTAGTGTGTGTGGCGTCCTATTTTTACGAAGGCGAATATCCTCGATGCGCGTAAAGACAACTAAAACTTATACTACTGCGGCGCCGACGGCTTTTCGACTGAACCGGATGGATAGTCGGCGGTTGTTGTATTTACTTAGTGTGTGTGGCGTCCTATTTTTACGAAGGCGAATATCTTAGATCCGCGGTACAGACATAAAAAACTCACACTACTACGGCGCCGACGGCTTTTCGACTGAACGAGCTGTATAGTCGCCGGTTGTTTTATTTACTGTGTGTGCGTGCCCTCCTATTTTTACGAAGGCGAATATCTTCGATGCGCGTAAAGACAACTAAAACTTTTACTACTGCGGCGCCGACGGCTTTTCGGCTGAACGAGCTGGATAGTCGGCGGTTGTTTTATTTATAGGGTGTGCATGCCTCCTATTTTTACGAAGGCGAATATCTTCGATGCGCGTAACGAAAACTAAAACGTATACTACTGCGGCGCCGACGGCTTTTCGACTGAACGAGCTGGATAGTCGGCGGTTGTTTTATTTATTGAGTGTGCGTGCCCTCCTATTTTTACGAAGACGATTATCTTCGATGCGCGTAAAGACAACTAAAACTTATACTACTGCGGCGCCGACGGCTTTTCGACTGAACGAGCTGGATAGTCGGCGGTTGATTTATTTATTGAGTGTGCGTGCCCTCCTATTTTTACGAAGACGAATATCTTCGATGCGCGTATAGACAACTAAAACTTATACTACTGCGGCGCCGACGGCTTTTCGACTGAACGAGCTGGATAGTCGGCGGTTGTATTATTTATTGAGTGTGCGTGCCCTCCTATTTTTACGAAGACGATTATCTTCGATGCGCGTAAAGACAACTAAAACTTATACTACTGCGGCGCGGACGGCTTTTTGACTTAACGAGCTGGATAGTCGGCGGTTGTTTTATTTATTGGGTGTGCATGCGCGTAAAGACAACTAAAACGTATACTACTGAAGCGCCGACGGCTTTTCGACTGAACGAGCTGGATAGTCGGAGGTTGTTTTATTTATTGGGTGTGCGTGCCCTCCTATTTTTACGAAGGCGAATATCTTCGATGCGCCTAAAGACAACTAAAATTTATACTACTGCGGCGCCGACGGCTTTTCGACTGAACGAGGTTGATAATCGGCGGTTGTTTTATTTATTGAGTGTGCGTGAACTACTATTTTTACGAAGGCGAATATCTTCGATGCGCGTAAAGACAACTAAAACGTATACTACTGCGGCGCCGACGGCTTTTCGATTGAACGAGCTTGATAGTCGGCGGTTGTTTTATTTATTGAGTGTGCGTGAACTACTATTTTTACGAAGGCGAATATCTTCGATGCTCGTAAAGACAACTAAAACGTATACTACTGCGGCGCCGACGGATTTTCGATTGAACGAGCTTGATAGTCGGCGGTTGTTTTATTTATTGAGTGTGCGTGAACTACTATTTTTACGAAGGCGAATATCTTCGATGCGCGTAAAGACAACTAAAACGTATACTACTGCGGCGCCGACGGCTTTTCGACTGAACCTGTTGGATAGTGGGCGGTTGTTATATTTATTTAGTGTGCGTGCCCTCCTATTTTAACGAAGGCGAATATCTTCGATGCGCGTAAAGGCAACTAAAACTTATATAACTGCGGCGCCGACGGCTTTTCGACTGAACCGGCTGGATAGTCGGCGGTTGTTATATTTATTTAGTGTGTGTGGCGTCCTATTTTTACGAAGGCGAATATCCTCGATGCGCGTAAAGACAACTAAAACTTATACTACTGCGGCGCCGACGGCTTTTCGACTGAACCGGATGGATAGTCGGCGGTTGTTGTATTTACTTAGTGTGTGTGGCGTCCTATTTTTACGAAGGCGAATATCTTAGATCCGCGGTACAGACATAAAAAACTCACACTACTACGGCGCCGACGGCTTTTCGACTGAACGAGCTGTATAGTCGCCGGTTGTTTTATTTACTGTGTGTGCGTGCCCTCCTATTTTTACGAAGGCGAATATCTTCGATGCGCGTAAAGACAACTAAAACTTTTACTACTGCGGCGCCGACGGCTTTTCGGCTGAACGAGCTGGATAGTCGGCGGTTGTTTTATTTATAGGGTGTGCATGCCTCCTATTTTTACGAAGGCGAATATCTTCGATGCGCGTAACGAAAACTAAAACGTATACTACTGCGGCGCCGACGGCTTTTCGACTGAACGAGCTGGATAGTCGGCGGTTGTTTTATTTATTGAGTGTGCGTGCCCCCCTATTTTTACGAAGACGATTATCTTCGATGCGCGTAAAGACAACTAAAACTTATACTACTGCGGCGCCGACGGCTTTTCGACTGAACGAGCTGGATAGTCGGCGGTTGATTTATTTATTGAGTGTGCGTGCCCTCCTATTTTTACGAAGACGAATATCTTCGATGCGCGTATAGACAACTAAAACTTATACTACTGCGGCGCCGACGGCTTTTCGACTGAACGAGCTGGATAGTCGGCGGTTGTATTATTTATTGAGTGTGCGTGCCCTCCTATTTTTACGAAGACGATTATCTTCGATGCGCGTAAAGACAACTAAAACTTATACTACTGCGGCGCGGACGGCTTTTTGACTTAACGAGCTGGATAGTCGGCGGTTGTTTTATTTATTGGGTGTGCATGCGCGTAAAGACAACTAAAACTTATACTACTGAAGCGCCGACGGCTTTTCGACTGAACGAGCTGGATAGTCAGAGGTTGTTTTATTTATTGGGTGTGCGTGCCCTCCTATTTTTACGAAGGCGAATATCTTCGATGCGCGTAAAGACAACTAAAACTTAAACTACTGCGGCGCCGACGGCTTTTCGACTGAACGAGCTGGACAGTCGGCAGTTGTTTTATTTATTGAGTGTGCGTGCCCTCCTTTTTTTACGAAAGTGAATAACTTCGATGCGCGTAAAGACAACTAAAACTTATACTACTGCGGCGCCAACGGCTTTTCGACTGAACGAGCTGGAAAGTCGGCGATTGTTCTATTTATTGAGTGTGCGTGCCCTCCTATTTTTACGAAGGCGAATATCTTCGATGCGCGTAAAGACAACTAAAACTTATACTACTGCGGCGCCGACGGCTTTTCGACTGAACGAGCTGGATAGTCGGCGGTTGTTTTATGTAATGAGTGTGCGTGAACTCCTATTTTTACGAAGGCGAATATCTTCGATGCGCGTAAAGACAACTAAAACATATACTACTGCGGCGCCGACGGCTTTTCGACTGAACGAGCTGGATAGTCAGCGGTTGTTTTATTTATTGAGTGTGCGTGAACTCCTATTTTTACGAAGGCGAATATCTTCGATGCGCGTAAAGACAACTAAAACTTATACTACTGCGGCGCCGACGGCTTTTCGGCTGAACGAGCTGGATAGTCGGCGGTTGATTTATTTATTGAGTGTGCGTGCCCTCCTATTTTTACGAAGGCGAATATCTTCGATGCGCGTAAAGACAACTAAAACGTATACTAGTGCGGCGCCGACGGCTTTTCGACTGAACCGGCTGGATAGTGGGCGGTTGTTATATTTATTTAGTTTGCGTGCCCTCCTATTTTTACGAAGGCGAATATCTTCGATGCGCGTAAAGACATAAAAAACTCATACTACTACGGCGCCGACGGCTTTTCGACTGAACGAGCTGGATAGTCGCCGGTTGTTTTATTTATTGTGTGTGCGTGCCCTCCTATTTTTACGAAGGCGAATATCTTCGATGCGCGTAAAGACAACTAAAACATTTACTACTGCGGCGCCGACGGCTTTTCGACTGAACGAGCTGAATAGTCGGCGGTTGAGTTATTTATTGAGTGTGCGTGCCCTCCTATTTTTACGAGGCGAATATCTTCGATGCGCGTAAAGACAACTAAAACTTATACTACTGCGGCGCCGACGGCTTTTCGACTGAACGAGCTGGATAGTCGGCGGTTGTTTTATTTAAAGAGTGTGCGTGAACGCCTATTTTTACGAAGGCGAATATCTTCGATGCGCGTAAAGACAACTAAAACTTATACTACTGCGGCGCCGACGGCTTTTCGACTGAACGAGCTGGATAGTCGGCGGTTGTTTTATTTATTCAGTATGCGTGAACTACTATTTTTACGAAGGCGAATATCTTCGATGCGCGTAAAGACAACTAAAACGTATACTACTGCGGCGCCGACGGCTTTTCGATTGAACGAGCTTGATAGTCGGCGGTTGTTTTATTTATTGAGTGTGCGAGCCCTCCCATTTTTACGAAGGCGAATATCTTCGATGCGCGTAAAGAAAACTAAAACGTATACTACTGCGGCGCCGACGGCTTTTCGACTGAACGAGCTGGATAGTCGGCGGTTGTTTTCTTTATTGGGTGTCGGCGCCCTCCTAATTTTACGAAGGCGAATATCTTCGATGCGCGTAAAGACAACTAAAACTTATACTACTGCGGCGCCGACGGCTTTTCGACTGAACGAGCTGAATAGTCGGCGGTTGTTTTATTTATTGAGTGTGCGTGCCCTCCTATTTTTACGAAGGCGAGTATCTAAGATGCGCGTAAAGACAACTAAAACTTATACTACTGCGGCGCCGACGGCTTTTCGACTGAACGAGCTGGATAGTCGGCGGTTGTTTTATTTATTGAGTGTGCGTGCACTCCTATTTTTACGAAGGCGAATATCTTCAATGCGCTTAGAGACAACTAAAACTTATTCTACTGCGGCGCCGACGGCTTTTCGACTGAACGAGCTGGATAGTCGGCGGTTGTTTTATTTATTGAGTGTGCGTGCACTCCTATTTTTACGAAGGCGAATATCTTCGATGCGCGTAAAGACAACTAAAACGTATACTACTGCGGCGCCGACGGCTTTTCGACTGAACGAGCTGGATAGTCGGCGGTTGTTTTATTTATTCAGTATGCGTGAACTACTATTTTTACGAAGGCGAATATCTTCGATGCGCGTAAAGACAACTAAAACGTATACTACTGCGGCGCCGACGGCTTTTCGATTGAACGAGCTTGATAGTCGGCGGTTGTTATATTTATTGAGTGTGCGAGCCCTCCCATTTTTACGAAGGCGAATATCTTCGATGCGCGTAAAGACAACTAAAACGTATACTACTGCGGCGCCGACGGCTTTTCGACTGAACGAGCTGGATAGTCGGCGGTTGTTTTCTTTATTGGGTGTCGGCGCCCTCCTAATTTTACGAAGGCGAATATCTTCGATGCGCGTAAGGACAACTAAAACGTATACTACTGCGGCGCCGACGGCTTTTCGACTGAACGAGCTGGATAGTCGGCGGTTGTTTTATTTATTCAGTATGCGTGAACTACTATTTTTACGAAGGCGAATATCTTCGATGCGCGTAAAGACAACTAAAACGTATACTACTACGGTGCCGACGGCTATTCGACTGAACGAGCTGAATAGTCGGCGGTTGTTTTATTTATTGAGTGTGCGTGCCCTCCTTTTTTACGAAAGGGAATATCTTCGATGCGCGTATAGACAACTAAAACTTATACTACTGCGGCGCCGACGGCTTTTCGACTGAACGAGCTGGATAGTCGGCGGTTGTTTATTTATTGAGTGTGCGTGAACTCCTATTTTTACGAAGGCGAATATCTTCGATGCGCCTAAAGACAACTAAAACTTATACTACTGCGGCGCCGACGGCTTTTCGACTGAACGAGGTTGATAATCGGCGGTTGTTTTATTTATTGAGTGTGCGTGAACTACTATTTTCACGAAGGCGAATATCTTCGATGCGCGTAAAGACAACTAAAACGTATACTACTGCGGCGCCGACGGCTTTTCGATTGAACGAGCTTGATAGTCGGCGGTTGTTTTATTTATTGAGTGTGCGTGAACTACTATTTTTACGAAGGCGAATATCTTCGATGCGCGTAAAGACAACTAAAACGTATACTACTGCGGCGCCGACGGATTTTCGATTGAACGAGCTTGATAGTCGGCGGTTGTTTTATTTATTGAGTGTGCGTGAACTACTATTTTTACGAAGGCGAATATCTTCGATGCGCGTAAAGACAACTAAAACGTATACTACTGCGGCGCCGACGGCTTTTCGACTGAACCTGCTGGATAGTGGGCGGTTGTTATATTTATTTAGTGTGCGTGCCCTCCTATTTTAACGAAGGCGAATATCTTCGATGCGCGTAAAGGCAACTAAAACTTATATAACTGCGGCGCCGACGGCTTTTCGACTGAACCGGCTGGATAGTCGGCGGTTGTTATATTTATTTAGTGTGTGTGGCGTCCTATTTTTACGAAGGCGAATATCCTCGATGCGCGTAAAGACAACTAAAACTTATACTACTGCGGCGCCGACGGCTTTTCGACTGAACCGGATGGATAGTCGGCGGTTGTTGTATTTACTTAGTGTGTGTGGCGTCCTATTTTTACGAAGGCGAATATCTTATATCCGCGGTACAGACATAAAAAACTCACACTACTACGGCGCCGACGGCTTTTCGACTGAACGAGCTGTATAGTCGCCGGTTGTTTTATTTACTGTGTGTGCGTGCCCTCCTATTTTTACGAAGGCGAATATCTTCGATGCGCGTAAAGACAACTAAAACTTTTACTACTGCGGCGCCGACGGCTTTTCGGCTGAACGAGCTGGATAGTCGGCGGTTGTTTTATTTATAGGGTGTGCATGCCTCCTATTTTTACGAAGGCGAATACCTTCGATGCGCGTAAAGACAACTAAAACTTATACTACTGCGGCGCCGACGGCTTTTCGACTGAACGAGCTGGATAGTCGGTGGTTGTTTTATTTATTGAGTGTGCGTGCCCTCCTATTTTTACGAAGGCGAATATCTTCGATGCGCGTAACGAAAACTAAAACGTATACTACTGCGTCGCCGACGGCTTTTCGACTGAACGAGCTGGATAGTGGGCGGTTGTTTTATTTATTGAGTGTGCGTGCCCTCCTTTTTTACGAAAGGGAATATCTTCGATGCGCGTATAGACAACTAAAACTTATACTACTGCGGCGCCGACGGCTTTTCGACTGAACGAGCTGGATAGTCGGCGGTTGTTTTATTTATTGAGTTTGCGTGCCCTCCTATTTTTACGAAGGGGAATATCTTCGATGCGAGTATAGACAACTAAAACTTATACTACTGCGGCGCCGACGGCTTTTCGACTGAACGAGCTGGATAGTCGGCGGTTGTTTATTTATTGAGTGTGCGTGAACTCCTATTTTTACGAAGGCGAATATCTTCGATGCGCCTAAAGACAACTAAAACTTATACTACTGCGGCGCCGACGGCTTTTCGACTGAACGAGGTTGATAATCGGCGGTTGTTTTATTTATTGAGTGTGCGTGAACTACTATTTTTACGAAGGCGAATATCTTCGATGCGCGTAAAGACAACTAAAACGTATACTACTGCGGCGCCGACGGCTTTTCGATTGAACGAGCTTGATAGCCGGCGGTTGTTTTATTTATTGAGTGTGCGTGAACTACTATTTTTACGAAGGCGAATATCTTCGATGCGCGTAAAGACAACTAAAACGTATACTACTGCGGCGCCGACGGATTTTCGATTGAACGAGCTTGATAGTCGGCGGTTGTTTTATTTATTGAGTGTGCGTGAACTACTATTTTTACGAAGGCGAATATCTTCGATGCGCGTAAAGACAACTAAAACGTATACTACTGCGGCGCCGACGGCTTTTCGACTGAACCTGCTGGATAGTGGGCGGTTGTTATATTTATTTAGTGTGCGTGCCCTCCTATTTTAACGAAGGCGAATATCTTCGATGCGCGTAAAGGCAACTAAAACTTATATAACTGCGGCGCCGACGGCTTTTCGACTGAACCGGCTGGATAGTCGGCGGTTGTTATATTTATTTAGTGTGTGTGGCGTCCTATTTTTACGAAGGCGAATATCCTCGATGCGCGTAAAGACAACTAAAACTTATACTACTGCGGCGCCGACGGCTTTTCGACTGAACCGGATGGATAGTCGGCGGTTGTTGTATTTACTTAGTGTGTGTGGCGTCCTATTTTTACGAAGGCGAATATCTTAGATCCGCGGTACAGACATAAAAAACTCACACTACTACGGCGCCGACGGCTTTTCGACTGAACGAGCTGTATAGTCGCCGGTTGTTTTATTTACTGTGTGTGCGTGCCCTCCTATTTTTACGAAGGCGAATATCTTCGATGCGCGTAAAGACAACTAAAACTTTTACTACTGCGGCGCCGACGGCTTTTCGGCTGAACGAGCTGGATAGTCGGCGGTTGTTTTATTTATAGGGTGTGCATGCCTCCTATTTTTACGAAGGCGAATACCTTCGATGCGCGTAAAGAAAACTAAATCTTATACTACTGCGGCGCCGACGGCTTTTCGACTGAGCGAGCTGGATAGTCGGCGGTTGTTTTATTTATTGGTTGTGCGTGCCCTCCTAATTTTACGAAGGCGAATATCTTCGATGCGCGTAAAGACAACTAAAACTTATACTACTGCGGCGCCGACGGCTTTTCGACTGAACGAGCTGGATAGTCGGTGGTTGTTTTATTTATTGAGTGTGCGTGCCCTCCTATTTTTACGAAGGCGAATATCTTCGATGCGCGTAACGAAAACTAAAACGTATACTACTGCGGCGCCGACGGCTTTTCGACTGAACGAGCTGGATAGTCGGCGGTTGTTTTATTTATTGAGTGTGCGTGCCCTCCTATTTTTACGAAGACGATTATCTTCGATGCGCGTAAAGACAACTAAAACTTATACTACTGCGGCGCCGACGGCGTTTCGACTGAACGAGCTGGATAGTCGGCGGTTGATTTATTTATTGAGTGTGCGTGCCCTCCTATTTTTACGAAGACGAATATCTTCGATGCGCGTATAGACAACTAAAACTTTTACTACTGCGGCGCCGACGGCTTTTCGACTGAACGAGCTGGATAGTCGGCGGTTGTATTATTTATTGAGTGTGCGTGCCCTCCTATTTTTACGAAGACGATTATCTTCGATGCGCGTAAAGACAACTAAAACTTATACTACTGCGGCGCGGACGGCTTTTTGACTTAACGAGCTGGATAGTGGGCGGTTGTTTTATTTATTGGGTGTGCATGCGCGTAAAGACAACTAAAACTTATACTACTGAAGCGCCGACGGCTTTTCGACTGAACGAGCTGGATAGTCGGAGGTTGTTTTATTTATTGGGTGTGCGTGCCCTCCTATTTTTACGAAGGCGAATATCTTCGATGCGCGTAAAGACAACTAAAACTTATACTACTGCGGCGCCGACGGCTTTTCGACTGAACGAGCTGGACAGTCGGCAGTTGTTTTATTTATTGAGTGTGCGTGCCCTCCTTTTTTTACGAAAGTGAATAACTTCGATGCGCGTAAAGACAACTAAAACTTATACTACTGCGGCGCCAACGGCTTTTCGACTGAACGAGCTGGAAAGTCGGCGATTGTTCTATTTATTGAGAGTGCGTGCCCTCCTATTTTTACGAAGGCGAATATCTTCGATGCGCGTAAAGACAACTAAAACTTATACTACTGCGGCGCCGACGGCTTTTCGACTGAACGAGCTGGATAGTCGGCGGTTGTTTTATGTAATGAGTGTGCGTGAACTCCTATTTTTACGAAGGCGAATATCTTCGATGCGCGTAAAGACAACTAAAACATATACTACTGTGGCGCCGACGGCTTTTCGACTGAACGAGCTGGATAGTCAGCGGTTGTTTTATTTATTGAGTGTGCGTGAACTCCTATTTTTACGAAGGCGAATATCTTCGATGCGCGTAAAGACAACTAAAACTTATACTACTGCGGCGCCGACGGCTTTTCGGCTGAACGAGCTGGATAGTCGGCGGTTGATTTATTTATTGAGTGTGCGTGCCCTCCTATTTTTACGAAGGCGAATATCTTCGATGCGCGTAAAGACAACTAAAACGTATACTAGTGCGGCGCCGACGGCTTTTCGACTGAACCGGCTGGATAGTGGGCGGTTGTTATATTTATTTAGTTTGCGTGCCCTCCTATTTTTACGAAGGCGAATATCTTCGATGCGCGTAAGGACATAAAAAACTCATACTACTACGGCGCCGACGGCTTTTCGACTGAACGAGCTGGATAGTCGCCGGTTGTTTTATTTATTGTGTGTGCGTGCCCTCCTATTTTTACGAAGGCGAATATCTTCGATGCGCGTAAAGACAACTAAAACATTTACTACTGCGGCGCCGACGGCTTTTCGACTGAACGAGCTGAATAGTCGGCGGTTGAGTTATTTATTGAGTGTGCGTGCCCTCCTATTTTTACGAGGCGAATATCTTCGATGCGCGTAAAGACAACTAAAACTTATACTACTGCGGCGCCGACGGCTTTTCGACTGAACGAGCTGGATAGTCGGCGGTTGTTTTATTTAAAGAGTGTGCGTGAACGCCTATTTTTACGAAGGCGAATATCTTCGATGCGCGTAAAGACAACTAAAACTTATACTACTGCGGCGCCGACGGCTTTTCGACTGAACGAGCTGGATAGTCGGCGGTTGTTTTATTTATTCAGTATGCGTGAACTACTATTTTTACGAAGGCGAATATCTTCGATGCGCGTAAAGACAACTAAAACGTATAATACTGCGGCGCCGACGGCTTTTCGATTGAACGAGCTTGATAGTCGGCGGTTGTTTTATTTATTGAGTGTGCGAGCCCTCCCATTTTTACGAAGGCGAATATCTTCGATGCGCGTAAAGAAAACTAAAACGTATACTACTGCGGCGCCGACGGCTTTTCGACTGAACGAGCTGGATAGTCGGCGGTTGTTTTCTTTATTGGGTGTCGGCGCCCTCCTAATTTTACGAAGGCGAATCTCTTCGATGCGCGTAAAGACAACTAAAACTTATACTACTGCGGCGCCGACGGCTTTTCGACTGAACGAGCTGAATAGTCGGCGGTTGTTTTATTTATTGAGTGTGCGTGCCCTCCTATTTTTACGAAGGCGAGTATCTAAGATGCGCGTAAAGACAACTAAAACTTATACTACTGCGGCGCCGACGGCTTTTCGACTGAACGAGCTGGATAGTCGGCGGTTGTTTTATTTATTGAGTGTGCGTGCACTCCTATTTTTACGAAGGCGAATATCTTCAATGCGCTTAGAGACAACTAAAACTTATTCTACTGCGGCGCCGACGGCTTTTCGACTGAACGAGCTGGATAGTCGGCGGTTGTTTTATTTATTGAGTGTGCGTGCACTCCTATTTTTACGAAGGCGAATATCTTCGATGCGCGTAAAGACAACTAAAACGTATACTACTGCGGCGCCGACGGCTTTTCGACTGAACGAGCTGGATAGTCGGCGGTTGTTTTATTTATTCAGTATGCGTGAACTACTATTTTTACGAAGGCGAATATCTTCGATGCGCGTATAGACAACAAAAACGTATACTACTGCGGCGCCGACGGCTTTTCGATTGAACGAGCTTGATAGTCGGCGGTTGTTATATTTATTGAGTGTGCGAGCCCTCCCATTTTTACGAAGGCGAATATCTTCGATGCGCATAAAGACAACTAAAACGTATACTACTGCGGCGCCGACGGCTTTTCGACTGAGCGAGCTGGATAGTCGGCGGTTGTTTTCTTTATTGGGTGTCGGCGCCCTCCTAATTTTACGAAGGCGAATATCTTCGATGCGCGTAAGGACAACTAAAACGTATACTACTGCGGCGCCGACGGCTTTTCGACTGAACGAGCTGGATAGTCGGCGGTTGTTTTATTTATTCAGTATGCGTGAACTACTATTTTTACGAAGGCGAATATCTTCGATGCGCGTAAAGACAACTAAAACGTATACTACTACGGTGCCGACGGCTATTCGACTGAACGAGCTGAATAGTCGGCGGTTGTTTTATTTATTGAGTGTGCGTGCCCTCCTATTTTTACGAAGGCGAGTATCTAAGATGCGCGTAAAGACAACTAAAACTTATACTACTGCGGCGCCGACGACTTTTCGACTGAACGAGCTGGATAGTCGGCGGTTGTTTTATTTATTGAGTGTGCGTGCACTCCTATTTTTACGAAGGCGAATATCTTCAATGCGCTTAGAGACAACTAAAACTTATTCTACTGCGGCGCCGACGGCTTTTCGACTGAACGAGCTGGATAGTCGGCGGTTGTTTTATTTATTGAGTGTGCGTGCACTCCTATTTTTACGAAGGCGAATATCTTCGATGCGCGTAAAGACAACTAAAACGTATACTACTGCGGCGCCGACGGCTTTTCGACTGAACGAGCTGGATAGTCGGCGGTTGTTTTATTTATTCAGTATGCGTGAACTACTATTTTTACGAAGGCGAATATCTTCGATGCGGGTAAAGACAACTAAAACGTATACTACTGCGGCGCCGACGGCTTTTCGATTGAACGAGCTTGATAGTCGGCGGTTGTTTTATTTATTGAGTGTGCGAGCCCTCCCATTTTTATGAAGGCGAATATCTTCGATGCGCGTAAAGACAACTAAAACGCATACTACTGCGGCGCCGACGGCTTTTCGACTGAATGAGCTGGATAGTAGGCGGTTGTTTTCTTTATTGGGTGTCGGCGCCCTCCTAATTTTACGAAGGCGAATATCTTCAATGCGCTTAAAGACAACTAAAACTTATTCTACTGTGGCGCCGACGGCTTTTCGACTGAACGAGCTGGATAGTCGGCGGTTGTTTTATTTATTGAGTGTGCGTGCCCTCCTATTTTTACGAAGGCGAATATCTTCGATTCGCGTAAAGACAACTAAAACGTATACTACTGCGGCGCCGACGGCTTTTCGACTGAACGAGCTGGATAGTCGGCGGTTGTTTTCTTTATTGGGTGTCGGCGCCCTCCTAATTTTACGAAGGCGAATATCTTCGATGCGCGTAAAGACAACTAAAACTTATACTACTGCGGCGCCGACGGCTTTTCGACTGAACGAGCTGAATAGTCGGCGGTTGCTTTATTTATTGAGTGTGCGTGAACTCCTATTTTTACGAAAGCGAATATCTTCGATGCGCGTAAAGACAACTAAAACTTATACTACTGCGGAGCCAACGGCTTTTCGACTGAACGAGCTGGAAAGTCGGCGATTCTTCTATTTATTCAGTGTGCGTGCCCTCCTATTTTTACGAAGGCGAATATCTTCGATGCGCGTAAAGACAACTAAAACGTATACTACTGCGGCGCCGACGGCTTTTCGACTGAACGAGCTGGATAGTCGGCGGTTGTTTTATTTATTCAGTATGCGTGAACTACTATTTTTACGAAGGCGAATATCTTCGATGCGCGTAAAGACAACCAAAACATATACTACTGCGGCGCCGACGGCTTTTCGATTGAACGAGCTTGATAGTCGGCGGTTGTTTTATTTATTGAGTGTGCGAGCCCTCCCATTTTTACGAAGGCGAATATCTTCGATGCGCGTAAAGACAACTAAAACGTATACTACTGCGGCACCGACGGCTTTTCGACTGAACGAGCTGGATAGTCGGCGGTTGTTTTCTTTATTGGGTGTCGGCGCCCTCCTAATTTTACGAAGGCGAATATCTTCGATGCGCGTAAAGACAACTAAAACTTATACTACTGCGGCGCCGGCGGCTTTTCGACTGAACGAGCTGAATAGTCGGCGGTTGTTTTATTTATTGAGTGTGCGTGCCCTCCTATTTTTACGAAGGCGAGTATCTAAGATGCGCGTAAAGACAACTAAAACTTATACTACTGCGGCGCCGACGGCTTTTCGACTGAACGAGCTGGATAGTCGGCGGTTGTTTTCTTTATTGGGTGTCGGCGCCCTCCTAATTTTACGAAGGCGAATATCTTCGATGCGCGTAAGGACAACTAAAACGTATACTACTGCGGCGCCGACGGCTTTTCGACTGAACGAGCTGGATAGTCGGCGGTTGTTTTATTTATTCAGTATGCGTGAACTACTATTTTTACGAAGGCGAATATCTTCGATGCGCGTTAAGACAACTAAAACGTATACTACTACGGTGCCGACGGCTATTCGACTGAACGAGCTGAATAGTCGGCGGTTGTTTTATTTATTGAGTGTGCGTGCCCTCCTATTTTTACGAAGGCGAGTATCTAAGATGCGCGTAAAGACAACTAAAACTTATACTACTGCGGCGCCGACGGCTTTTCGACTGAACGAGCTGGATAGTCGGCGGTTGTTTTATTTATTGAGTGTGCGTGCACTCCTATTTTTACGAAGGCGAATATCTTCAATGCGCTTAGAGACAACTAAAACTTATTCTACTGCGGCGCCGACGGCTTTTCGACTGAACGAGCTGGATAGTCGGCGGTTGTTTTATTTATTGAGTGTGCGTGCACTCCTATTTTTACGAAGGCGAATATCTTCGATGCGCGTAAAGACAACTAAAACGTATACTACTGCGGCGCCGACGGCTTTTCGACTGAACGAGCTGGATAGTCGGCGGTTGTTTTATTTATTCAGTATGCGTGAACTACTATTTTTACGAAGGCGAATATCTTCGATGCGCGTAAAGACAACTAAAACTTATACTACTGCGGCGCCGACGGCTTTTCGGCTGAACGAGCTGGATAGTCGGCGGTTGATTTATTTATTGAGTGTGCGTGCCCTCCTATTTTTACGAAGGCGAATATCTTCGATGCGCGTAAAGACAACTAAAACGTATACTAGTGCGGCGCCGACGGCTTTTCGACTGAACCGGCTGGATAGTGGGCGGTTGTTATATTTATTTAGTTTGCGTGCCCTCCTATTTTTACGAAGGCGAATATCTTCGATGCGCGTAAGGACATAAAAAACTCATACTACTACGGCGCCGACGGCTTTTCGACTGAACGAGCTGGATAGTCGCCGGTTGTTTTATTTATTGTGTGTGCGTGCCCTCCTATTTTTACGAAGGCGAATATCTTCGATGCGCGTAAAGGCAACTAAAACATTTACTACTGCGGCGCCGACGGCTTTTCGACTGAACGAGCTGAATAGTCGGCGGTTGAGTTATTTATTGAGTGTGCGTGCCCTCCTATTTTTACGAGGCGAATATCTTCGATGCGCGTAAAGACAACTAAAACTTATACTACTGCGGCGCCGACGGCTTTTCGACTGAACGAGCTGGATAGTCGGCGGTTGTTTTATTTAAAGAGTGTGCGTGAACGCCTATTTTTACGAAGGCGAATATCTTCGATGCGCGTAAAGACAACTAAAACTTATACTACTGCGGCGCCGACGGCTTTTCGACTGAACGAGCTGGATTGTCGGCGGTTGTTTTATTTATTCAGTATGCGTGAACTACTATTTTTACGAAGGCGAATATCTTCGATGCGCGTAAAGACAACTAAAACGTATACTACTGCGGCGCCGACGGCTTTTCGATTGAACGAGCTTGATAGTCGGCGGTTGTTTTATTTATTGAGTGTGCGAGCCCTCCCATTTTTACGAAGGCGAATATCTTCGATGCGCGTAAAGAAAACTAAAACGTATACTACTGCGGCGCCGACGGCTTTTCGACTGAACGAGCTGGATAGTCGGCGGTTGTTTTCTTTATTGGGTGTCGGCGCCCTCCTAATTTTACGAAGGCGAATATCTTCGATGCGCGTAAAGACAACTAAAACTTATACTACTGCGGCGCCGACGGCTTTTCGACTGAACGAGCTGAATAGTCGGCGGTTGTTTTATTTATTGAGTGTGCGTGCCCTCCTATTTTTACGAAGGCGAGTATCTAAGATGCGCGTAAAGACAACTAAAACTTATACTACTGCGGCGCCGACGGCTTTTCGACTGAACGAGCTGGATAGTCGGCGGTTGTTTTATTTATTGAGTGTGCGTGCACTCCTATTTTTACGAAGGCGAATATCTTCAATGCGCTTAGAGACAACTAAAACTTATTCTACTGCGGCGCCGACGGCTTTTCGACTGAACGAGCTGGATAGTCGGCGGTTGTTTTATTTATTGAGTGTGCGTGCACTCCTATTTTTACGAAGGCGAATATCTTCGATGCGCGTAAAGACAACTAAAACGTATACTACTGCGGCGCCGACGGCTTTTCGACTGAACGAGCTGGATAGTCGGCGGTTGTTTTATTTATTCAGTATGCGTGAACTACTATTTTTACGAAGGCGAATATCTTCGATGCGCGTATAGACAACTAAAACGTATACTACTGCGGCGCCGACGGCTTTTCGATTGAACGAGCTTGATAGTCGGCGGTTGTTATATTTATTGAGTGTGCGAGCCCTCCCATTTTTACGAAGGCGAATATCTTCGATGCGCGTAAAGACAACTAAAACGTATACTACTACGGCGCCGACGGCTTTTCGACTGAACGAGCTGGATAGTCGGCGGTTGTTTTCTTTATTGGGTGTCGGCGCCCTCCTAATTTTACGAAGGCGAATATCTTCGATGCGCGTAAGGACAACTAAAACGTATACTACCGCGGCGCCGACGGCTTTTCGACTGAACGAGCTGGATAGTCGGCGGTTGTTTTATTTATTCAGTATGCGTGAACTACTATTTTTACGAAGGCGAATATCTTCGATGCGCGTAAAGACAACTAAAACGTATACTACTACGGTGCCGACGGCTATTCGACTGAACGAGCTGAATAGTCGGCGGTTGTTTTATTTATTGAGTGTGCGTGCCCTCCTATTTTTACGAAGGCGAGTATCTAAGATGCGCGTAAAGACAACTAAAACTTATACTACTGCGGCGCCGACGGCTTTTCGACTGAACGAGCTGGATAGTCGGCGGTTGTTTTATTTATTGAGTGTGCGTGCACTCCTATTTTTACGAAGGCGAATATCTTCAATGCGCTTAGAGACAACTAAAACTTATTCTACTGCGGCGCCGACGGCTTTTCGACTGAACGAGCTGGATAGTCGGCGGTTGTTTTATTTATTGAGTGTGCGTGCACTCCTATTTTTACGAAGGCGAATATCTTCGATGCGCGTAAAGACAACTAAAACGTATACTACTGCGGCGCCGACGGCTTTTCGACTGAACGAGCTGGATAGTCGGCGGTTGTTTTATTTATTCAGTATGCGTGAACTACTATTTTTACGAAGGCGAATATCTTCGATGCGCGTAAAGACAACTAAAACGTATACTACTGCGGCGCCGACGGCTTTTCGATTGAACGAGCTTGATAGTCGGCGGTTGTTTTATTTATTGAGTGTGCGAGCCCTCCCATTTTTATGAAGGCGAATATCTTCGATGCGCGTAAAGACAACTAAAACGTATACTACTGCGGCGCCGACGGCTTTTCGACTGAACGAGCTGGATAGTAGGCGGTTGTTTTCTTTATTGGGTGTCGGCGCCCTCCTAATTTTACGAAGGCGAATATCTTCAATGCGCTTAAAGACAACTAAAACTTATTCTACTGTGGCGCCGACGGCTTTTCGACTGAACGAGCTGGATAGTCGGCGGTTGTTTTATTTATTGAGTGTGCGTGCCCTCCTATTTTTACGAAGGCGAATATCTTCGATTCGCGTAAAGACAACTAAAACGTATACTACTGCGGCGCCGACGGCTTTTCGACTGAACAAACTGGATAGTCGGCGGTTGTTTTCTTTATTGGGTGTCGGCGCCCTCCTAATTTTACGAAGGCGAATATCTTCGATGCGCGTAAAGACAACTAAAACTTATACTACTGCGGCGCCGACGGCTTTTCGACTGAACGAGCTGAATAGTCGGCGGTTGCTTTATTTATTGAGTGTGCGTGAACTCCTATTTTTACGAAAGCGAATATCTTCGATGCGCGTAAAGACAACTAAAACTTATACTACTGCGGAGCCAACGGCTTTTCGACTGAACGAGCTGGAAAGTCGGCGATTGTTCTATTTATTCAGTGTGCGTGCCCTCCTATTTTTACGAAGGCGAATATCTTCGATGCGCGTAAAGACAACTAAAACGTATACTACTGCGGCGCCGACGGCTTTTCGACTGAACGAGCTGGATAGTCGGCGGTTGTTTTATTTATTCAGTATGCGTGAACTACTATTTTTAAGAAGGCGAATATCTTCGATGCGCGTAAAGACAACCAAAACGTATAATACTGCGGCGCCGACGGCTTTTCGATTGAACGAGCTTGATAGTCGGCGGTTGTTTTATTTATTGAGTGTGCGAGCCCTCCCATTTTTACCAAGGCGAATATCTTCGATGCGCGTAAAGACAACTAAAACGTATACTACTGCGGCACCGACGGCTTTTCGACTGAACGAGCTGGATAGTCGGCGGTTGTTTTCTTTATTGGGTGTCGGCGCCCTCCTAATTTTACGAAGGCGAATATCTTCGATGCGCGTAAAGACAACTAAAACTTATACTACTGCGGCGCCGGCGGCTTTTCGACTGAACGAGCTGAATAGTCGGCGGTTGTTTTATTTATTGAGTGTGCGTGCCCTCCTATTTTTACGAAGGCGAGTATCTAAGATGCGCGTAAAGACAACTAAAACTTATACTACTGCGGCGCCGACGGCTTTTCGACTGAACGAGCTGGATAGTCGGCGGTTGTTTTCTTTATTGGGTGTCGGCGCCCTCCTAATTTTACGAAGGCGAATATCTTCGATGCGCGTAAGGACAACTAAAACGTATACTACTGCGGCGCCGACGGCTTTTCGACTGAACGAGCTGGATAGTCGGCGGTTGTTTTATTTATTCAGTATGCGTGAACTACTATTTTTACGAAGGCGAATATCTTCGATGCGCGTAAAGACAACTAAAACGTATACTACTACGGTGCCGACGGCTATTCGACTGAACGAGCTGAATAGTCGGCGGTTGTTTTATTTATTGAGTGTGCGTGCCCTCCTATTTTTACGAAGGCGAGTATCTAAGATGCGCGTAAAGACAACTAAAACTTATACTACTGCGGCGCCGACGGCTTTTCGACTGAACGAGCTGGATAGTCGGCGGTTGTTTTATTTATTGAGTGTGCGTGCACTCCTATTTTTACGAAGGCGAATATCTTCAATGCGCTTAGAGACAACTAAAACTTATTCTACTGCGGCGCCGACGGCTTTTTGACTGAACGAGCTGGATAGTCGTCGGTTGTTTTATTTATTGAGTGTGCGTGCACTCCTATTTTTACGAAGGCGAATATCTTCGATGCGCGTAAAGACAACTAAAACGTATACTACTGCGGCGCCGACGGCTTTTCGACTGAACGAGCTGGATAGTCGGCGGTTGTTTTATTTATTCAGTATGCGTGAACTACTATTTTTACGAAGGCGAATATCTTCGATGCGCGTAAAGACAACTAAAACGTATACTACTGCGGCGCCGACGGCTTTTCGATTGAACGAGCTTGATAGTCGGCGGTTGTTTTATTTATTGAGTGTGCGAGCCCTCCCATTTTTATGAAGGCGAATATCTTCGATGCGCGTAAAGACAACTAAAACGTATACTACTGCGGCGCCGACGGCTTTTCGACTGAACGAGCTGGATAGTAGGCGGTTGTTTTCTTTATTGGGTGTCGGCGCCCTCCTAATTTTACGAAGGCGAATATCTTCAATGCGCTTAAAGACAACTAAAACTTATTCTACTGTGGCGCCGACGGCTTTTCGACTGAACGAGCTGGATAGTCGGCGGTTGTTTTATTTATTGAGTGTGCGTGCCCTCCTATTTTTACGAAGGCGAATATCTTCGATTCGCGTAAAGACAACTAAAACGTATACTACTGCGGCGCCGACGGCTTTTCGACTGAACGAGCTGGATAGTCGGCGGTTGTTTTCTTTATTGGGTGTCGGCGCCCTCCTAATTTTACGAAGGCGAATATCTTCGATGCGCGTAAAGACAACTAAAACTTATACTACTGCGGCGCCGACGGCTTTTCGACTGAACGAGCTGAATAGTCGGCGGTTGCTTTATTTATTGAGTGTGCGTGAACTCCTATTTTTACGAAAGCGAATATCTTCGATGCGCGTAAAGACAACTAAAACTTATACTACTGCGGAGCCAACGGCTTTTCGACTGAACGAGCTGGAAAGTCGGCGATTGTTCTATTTATTCAGTGTGCGTGCACTCCTATTTTTACGAAGGCGAATATCTTCAATGCGCTTAGAGACAACTAAAACTTATTCTACTGCGGCGCCGACGGCTTTTCGACTGAACGAGCTGGATAGTCGGCGGTTGTTTTATTTATTGAGTGTGCGTGCACTCCTATTTTTACGAAGGCGAATATCTTCGATGCGCGTAAAGACAACTAAAACGTATACTACTGCGGCGCCGACGGCTTTTCGACTGAACGAGCTGGATAGTCGGCGGTTGTTTTATTTATTCAGTATGCGTGAACTACTATTTTTACGAAGGCGAATATCTTCGATGCGCGTAAAGACAACTAAAACGTATACTACTGCGGCGCCGACGGCTTTTCGATTGAACGAGCTTGATAGTCGGCGGTTGTTTTATTTATTGAGTGTGCGAGCCCTCCCATTTTTATGAAGGCGAATATCTTCGATGCGCGTAAAGACAACTAAAACGTATACTACTGCGGCGCCGACGGCTTTTCGACTGAACGAGCTGGATAGTAGGCGGTTGTTTTCTTTATTGGGTGTCGGCGCCCTCCTAATTTTACGAAGGCGAATATCTTCAATGCGCTTAAAGACAACTAAAACTTATTCTACTGTGGCGCCGACGGCTTTTCGACTGAACGAGCTGGATAGTCGGCGGTTGTTTTATTTATTGAGTGTGCGTGCCCTCCTATTTTTACGAAGGCGAATATCTTCGATTCGCGTAAAGACAACTAAAACGTATACTACTGCGGCGCCGACGGCTTTTCGACTGAACAAACTGGATAGTCGGCGGTTGTTTTCTTTATTGGGTGTCGGCGCCCTCCTAATTTTACGAAGGCGAATATCTTCGATGCGCGTAAAGACAACTAAAACTTATACTACTGCGGCGCCGACGGCTTTTCGACTGAACGAGCTGAATAGTCGGCGGTTGCTTTATTTATTGAGTGTGCGTGAACTCCTATTTTTACGAAAGCGAATATCTTCGATGCGCGTAAAGACAACTAAAACTTATACTACTGCGGAGCCAACGGCTTTTCGACTGAACGAGCTGGAAAGTCGGCGATTGTTCTATTTATTCAGTGTGCGTGCCCTCCTATTTTTACGAAGGCGAATATCTTCGATGCGCGTAAAGACAACTAAAACGTATACTACTGCGGCGCCGACGGCTTTTCGACTGAACGAGCTGGATAGTCGGCGGTTGTTTTATTTATTCAGTATGCGTGAACTACTATTTTTAAGAAGGCGAATATCTTCGATGCGCGTAAAGACAACCAAAACGTATACTACTGCGGCGCCGACGGCTTTTCGATTGAACGAGCTTGATAGTCGGCGGTTGTTTTATTTATTGAGTGTGCGAGCCCTCCCATTTTTACCAAGGCGAATATCTTCGATGCGCGTAAAGACAACTAAAACGTATACTACTGCGGCACCGACGGCTTTTCGACTGAACGAGCTGGATAGTCGGCGGTTGTTTTCTTTATTGGGTGTCGGCGCCCTCCTAATTTTACGAAGGCGAATATCTTCGATGCGCGTAAAGACAACTAAAACTTATACTACTGCGGCGCCGGCGGCTTTTCGACTGAACGAGCTGAATAGTCGGCGGTTGTTTTATTTATTGAGTGTGCGTGCCCTCCTATTTTTACGAAGGCGAGTATCTAAGATGCGCGTAAAGACAACTAAAACTTATACTACTGCGGCGCCGACGGCTTTTCGACTGAACGAGCTGGATAGTCGGCGGTTGTTTTCTTTATTGGGTGTCGGCGCCCTCCTAATTTTACGAAGGCGAATATCTTCGATGCGCGTAAGGACAACTAAAACGTATACTACTGCGGCGCCGACGGCTTTTCGACTGAACGAGCTGGATAGTCGGCGGTTGTTTTATTTATTCAGTATGCGTGAACTACTATTTTTACGAAGGCGAATATCTTCGATGCGCGTAAAGACAACTAAAACGTATACTACTACGGTGCCGACGGCTATTCGACTGAACGAGCTGAATAGTCGGCGGTTGTTTTATTTATTGAGTGTGCGTGCCCTCCTATTTTTACGAAGGCGAGTATCTAAGATGCGCGTAAAGACAACTAAAACTTATACTACTGCGGCGCCGACGGCTTTTCGACTGAACGAGCTGGATAGTCGGCGGTTGTTTTATTTATTGAGTGTGCGTGCACTCCTATTTTTACGAAGGCGAATATCTTCAATGCGCTTAGAGACAACTAAAACTTATTCTACTGCGGCGCCGACGGCTTTTCGACTGAACGAGCTGGATAGTCGTCGGTTGTTTTATTTATTGAGTGTGCGTGCACTCCTATTTTTACGAAGGCGAATATCTTCGATGCGCGTAAAGACAACTAAAACGTATACTACTGCGGCGCCGACGGCTTTTCGACTGAACGAGCTGGATAGTCGGCGGTTGTTTTATTTATTCAGTATGCGTGAACTACTATTTTTACGAAGGCGAATATCTTCGATGCGCGTAAAGACAACTAAAACGTATACTACTGCGGCGCCGACGGCTTTTCGATTGAACGAGCTTGATAGTCGGCGGTTGTTTTATTTATTGAGTGTGCGAGCCCTCCCATTTTTATGAAGGCGAATATCTTCGATGCGCGTAAAGACAACTAAAACGTATACTACTGCGGCGCCGACGGCTTTTCGACTGAACGAGCTGGATAGTAGGCGGTTGTTTTCTTTATTGGGTGTCGGCGCCCTCCTAATTTTACGAAGGCGAATATCTTCAATGCGCTTAAAGACAACTAAAACTTATTCTACTGTGGCGCCGACGGCTTTTCGACTGAACGAGCTGGATAGTCGGCGGTTGTTTTATTTATTGAGTGTGCGTGCCCTCCTATTTTTACGAAGGCGAATATCTTCGATTCGCGTAAAGACAACTAAAACGTATACTACTGCGGCGCCGACGGCTTTTCGACTGAACGAGCTGGATAGTCGGCGGTTGTTTTCTTTATTGGGTGTCGGCGCCCTCCTAATTTTACGAAGGCGAATATCTTCGATGCGCGTAAAGACAACTAAAACTTATACTACTGCGGCGCCGACGGCTTTTCGACTGAACGAGCTGAATAGTCGGCGGTTGCTTTATTTATTGAGTGTGCGTGAACTCCTATTTTTACGAAAGCGAATATCTTCGATGCGCGTAAAGACAACTAAAACTTATACTACTGCGGAGCCAACGGCTTTTCGACTGAACGAGCTGGAAAGTCGGCGATTGTTCTATTTATTCAGTGTGCGTGCCCTCCTATTTTTACGAAGGCGAATATCTTCGATGCGCGTAAAGACAACTAAAACGTATACTACTGCGGCGCCGACGGCTTTTCGACTGAACGAGCTGGATAGTCGGCGGTTGTTTTATTTATTCAGTATGCGTGAACTACTATTTTTACGAAGGCGAATATCTTCGATGCGCGTAAAGACAACCAAAACGTATACTACTGCGGCGCCGACGGCTTTTCGATTGAACGAGCTTGATAGTCGGCGGTTGTTTTATTTATTGAGTGTGCGAGCCCTCCCATTTTTACGAAGGCGAATATCTTCGATGCGCGTAAAGACAACTAAAACGTATACTACTGCGGCACCGACGGCTTTTCGACTGAACGAGCTGGATAGTCGGCGGTTGTTTTCTTTATTGGGTGTCGGCGCCCTCCTAATTTTACGAAGGCGAATATCTTCGATGCGCGTAAAGACAACTAAAACTTATACTACTGCGGCGCCGGCGGCTTTTCGACTGAACGAGCTGAATAGTCGGCGGTTGTTTTATTTATTGAGTGTGCGTGCCCTCCTATTTTTACGAAGGCGAGTATCTAAGATGCGCGTAAAGACAACTAAAACTTATACTACTGCGGCGCCGACGGCTTTTCGACTGAACGAGCTGGATAGTCGGCGGTTGTTTTATTTATTGAGTGTGCGTGCACTCCTATTTTTACGAAGGCGAATATCTTCAATGCGCTTAAAGACAACTAAAACTTATTCTACTGCGGCGCCGACGGCTTTTCGACTGAACGAGCTGGATAGTCGGCGGTTGTTTTATTTATTGAGTGTGCGTGCCCTCCTATTTTTACGAAGGCGAATATCTTCGATGCGCGTAAAGACAACTAAAACGTATACTACTGCGGCGCCGACGGCTTTTCGACTGAACGAGCTGGATAGTCGGCGGTTGTTTTCTTTATTGGGTGTCGGCGCCCTCCTAATTTTACGAAGGCGAATATCTTCGATGCGCGTAAAGACAACTAAAACTTATACTACTGCGGCGCCGACGGCTTTTCGACTGAACGAGCTGAATAGTCGGCGGTTGCTTTATTTATTGAGTGTGCGTGAACTCCTATTTTTACGAAAGCGAATATCTTCGATGCGCGTAAAGACAACTAAAACTTATACTACTGCGGAGCCAACGGCTTTTCGACTGAACGAGCTTGAAAGTCGGCGATTGTTCTATTTGTTGAGTGTGCGTGCCCTCCTATTTTTACGAAGGCGAATATCTTCGATGCGCGTAAAGACAACTAAAACTTATACTACTGCGGCGCCGACGGCTTTTCGACTGAACGAGCTGGATAGTCGGCGGTTGTTTTATTTATTGAGTGTGCGTGAACTCCTATTTTAACGAAGGCGAATATCTTCGATGCGCGTAAAGACAACTAAAACTTATACTACTGCGGCGCCGACGGCTTTTCGACTGAACGAGGTTGATAGTCGGCGGTTGTTTTATTTATTGAGTGTGCGTGAACTCCTATTTTTACGAAGGCGAATACCTTCGATGCGCGTAAAGACAACTAATACTTATACTAGTGCGCGCCAACGGCTTTTCGACTGAACGAGCTGGATATTCGGCGGTTGTTTTATTTATTGAGTGTGCGTGAACTCCTATTTTTACGAAAGCGAATATCTTCGATGCGCGTAAAGACAACGAAAACTTATACTACTGCGGAGCCAACGGCTTTTCGACTGAACGAGCTGGAAAGTCGGCGATTGTTCTATTTATTGAGTGTGCGTGCCCTCCTATTTTTACGAAGGCGAATATCTTCGATGCGCGTAAAGACAACTAAAGCTTATACTACTGCGGCGCCGACGGCTTTTCGACTGAACGAGCTGGATAGTCAGCGGTTGTTTTATTAATTGAGTGTGCGTGAACTACTATTTTTACGAAGGCGAATATCTTGGATGCGCGTAAAGACAACTAAAACGTATACTACTGCGGCGCCGACGGCTTTTCGATAAACGAGCTTGATAGTCGGCGGTTGTTTTATTTATTGAGTGTGCGTGAACTACTATTTTTACGAAGGCGATTATGTTCGATGCGCGTAAAGACAACTAAAACGTATACTACTGCGGCGCCGACGGCTTTTCGATTGAACGAGCTTGATAGTCGGCGGTTGTTTTATTTATTGAGTGCGCGTGAACTACTATTTTTACGAAGGCGAATATCTTCAATGCGCTTAGAGACAACTAAAACTTATTCTACTGCGGCGCCGACGGCTTTTCGACTGAACGAGCTGGATAGTCGGCGGTTGTTTTATTTATTGAGTGTGCGTGCACTCCTATTTTTACGAAGGCGAATATCTTCGATGCGCGTAAAGACAACTAAAACGTATACTACTGCGGCGCCGACGGCTTTTCGACTGAACGAGCTGGATAGTCGGCGGTTGTTTTATTTATTCAGTATGCGTGAACTACTATTTTTACGAAGGCGAATATCTTCGATGCGCGTATAGACAACTAAAACGTATACTACTGCGGCGCCGACGGCTTTTCGATTGAACGAGCTTGATAGTCGGCGGTTGTTATATTTATTGAGTGTGCGAGCCCTCCCATTTTTACGAAGGCGAATATCTTCGATGCGCGTAAAGACAACTAAAACGTATACTACTGCGGCGCCGACGGCTTTTCGACTGAACGAGCTGGATAGTCGGCGGTTGTTTTCTTTATTGGGTGTCGGCGCCCTCCTAATTTTACGAAGGCGAATATCTTCGATGCGCGTAAGGACAACTAAAACGTATACTACCGCGGCGCCGACGGCTTTTCGACTGAACGAGCTGGATAGTCGGCGGTTGTTTTATTTATTCAGTATGCGTGAACTACTATTTTTACGAAGGCGAATATCTTCGATGCGCGTAAAGACAACTAAAACGTATACTACTACGGTGCCGACGGCTATTCGACTGAACGAGCTGAATAGTCGGCGGTTGTTTTATTTATTGAGTGTGCGTGCCCTCCTATTTTTACGAAGGCGAGTATCTAAGATGCGCGTAAAGACAACTAAAACTTATACTACTGCGGCGCCGACGGCTTTTCGACTGAACGAGCTGGATAGTCGGCGGTTGTTTTATTTATTGAGTGTGCGTGCACTCCTATTTTTACGAAGGCGAATATCTTCAATGCGCTTAGAGACAACTAAAACTTATTCTACTGCGGCGCCGACGGCTTTTCGACTGAACGAGCTGGATAGTCGGCGGTTGTTTTATTTATTGAGTGTGCGTGCACTCCTATTTTTACGAAGGCGAATATCTTCGATGCGCGTAAAGACAACTAAAACGTATACTACTGCGGCGCCGACGGCTTTTCGACTGAACGAGCTGGATAGTCGGCGGTTGTTTTATTTATTCAGTATGCGTGAACTACTATTTTTACGAAGGCGAATATCTTCGATGCGCGTAAAGACAACTAAAACGTATACTACTGCGGCGCCGACGGCTTTTCGATTGAACGAGCTTGATAGTCGGCGGTTGTTTTATTTATTGAGTGTGCGAGCCCTCCCATTTTTATGAAGGCGAATATCTTCGATGCGCGTAAAGACAACTAAAACGTATACTACTGCGGCGCCGACGGCTTTTCGACTGAACGAGCTGGATAGTAGGCGGTTGTTTTCTTTATTGGGTGTCGGCGCCCTCCTAATTTTACGAAGGCGAATATCTTCAATGCGCTTAAAGACAACTAAAACTTATTCTACTGTGGCGCCGACGGCTTTTCGACTGAACGAGCTGGATAGTCGGCGGTTGTTTTATTTATTGAGTGTGCGTGCCCTCCTATTTTTACGAAGGCGAATATCTTCGATTCGCGTAAAGACAACTAAAACGTATACTACTGCGGCGCCGACGGCTTTTCGACTGAACAAACTGGATAGTCGGCGGTTGTTTTCTTTATTGGGTGTCGGCGCCCTCCTAATTTTACGAAGGCGAATATCTTCGATGCGCGTAAAGACAACTAAAACTTATACTACTGCGGCGCCGACGGCTTTTCGACTGAACGAGCTGAATAGTCGGCGGTTGCTTTATTTATTGAGTGTGCGTGAACTCCTATTTTTACAAAAGCGAATATCTTCGATGCGCGTAAAGACAACTAAAACTTATACTACTGCGGAGCCAACGGCTTTTCGACTGAACGAGCTGGAAAGTCGGCGATTGTTCTATTTATTCAGTGTGCGTGCCCTCCTATTTTTACGAAGGCGAATATCTTCGATGCGCGTAAAGACAACTAAAACGTATACTACTGCGGCGCCGACGGCTTTTCGACTGAACGAGCTGGATAGTCGGCGGTTGTTTTATTTATTCAGTATGCGTGAACTACTATTTTTAAGAAGGCGAATATCTTCGATGCGCGTAAAGACAACCAAAACGTATACTACTGCGGCGCCGACGGCTTTTCGATTGAACGAGCTTGATAGTCGGCGGTTGTTTTATTTATTGAGTGTGCGAGCCCTCCCATTTTTACGAAGGCGAATATCTTCGATGCGCGTAAAGACAACTAAAACGTATACTACTGCGGCACCGACGGCTTTTCGACTGAACGAGCTGGATAGTCGGCGGTTGTTTTCTTTATTGGGTGTCGGCGCCCTCCTAATTTTACGAAGGCGAATATCTTCGATGCGCGTAAAGACAACTAAAACTTATTCTACTGCGGCGCCGACGGCTTTTCGACTGAACGAGCTGGATAGTCGGCGGTTGTTTTATTTATTGAGTGTGCGTGCACTCCTATTTTTACGAAGGCGAATATCTTCGATGCGCGTAAAGACAACTAAAACGTATACTACTGCGGCGCCGACGGCTTTTCGACTGAACGAGCTGGATAGTCGGCGGTTGTTTTATTTATTCAGTATGCGTGAACTACTATTTTTACGAAGGCGAATATCTTCGATGCGCGTATAGACAACTAAAACGTATACTACTGCGGCGCCGACGGCTTTTCGATTGAACGAGCTTGATAGTCGGCGGTTGTTATATTTATTGAGTGTGCGAGCCCTCCCATTTTTACGAAGGCGAATATCTTCGATGCGCGTAAAGACAACTAAAACGTATACTACTGCGGCGCCGACGGCTTTTCGACTGAACGAGCTGGATAGTCGGCGGTTGTTTTCTTTATTGGGTGTCGGCGCCCTCCTAATTTTACGAAGGCGAATATCTTCGATGCGCGTAAGGACAACTAAAACGTATACTACCGCGGCGCCGACGGCTTTTCGACTGAACGAGCTGGATAGTCGGCGGTTGTTTTATTTATTCAGTATGCGTGAACTACTATTTTTACGAAGGCGAATATCTTCGATGCGCGTAAAGACAACTAAAACGTATACTACTACGGTGCCGACGGCTATTCGACTGAACGAGCTGAATAGTCGGCGGTTGTTTTATTTATTGAGTGTGCGTGCCCTCCTATTTTTACGAAGGCGAGTATCTAAGATGCGCGTAAAGACAACTAAAACTTATACTACTGCGGCGCCGACGGCTTTTCGACTGAACGAGCTGGATAGTCGGCGGTTGTTTTATTTATTGAGTGTGCGTGCACTCCTATTTTTACGAAGGCGAATATCTTCAATGCGCTTAGAGACAACTAAAACTTATTCTACTGCGGCGCCGACGGCTTTTCGACTGAACGAGCTGGATAGTCGGCGGTTGTTTTATTTATTGAGTGTGCGTGCACTCCTATTTTTACGAAGGCGAATATCTTCGATGCGCGTAAAGACAACTAAAACGTATACTACTGCGGCGCCGACGGCTTTTCGACTGAACGAGCTGGATAGTCGGCGGTTGTTTTATTTATTCAGTATGCGTGAACTACTATTTTTACGAAGGCGAATATCTTCGATGCGCGTAAAGACAACTAAAACGTATACTACTGCGGCGCCGACGGCTTTTCGATTGAACGAGCTTGATAGTCGGCGGTTGTTTTATTTATTGAGTGTGCGAGCCCTCCCATTTTTATGAAGGCGAATATCTTCGATGCGCGTAAAGACAACTAAAACGTATACTACTGCGGCGCCGACGGCTTTTCGACTGAACGAGCTGGATAGTAGGCGGTTGTTTTCTTTATTGGGTGTCGGCGCCCTCCTAATTTTACGAAGGCGAATATCTTCGATGCGCGTAAAGACAACTAAAACTTATACTACTGCGGCGCCGACGGCTTTTCGACTGAACGAGCTGAATAGTCGGCGGTTGCTTTATTTATTGAGTGTGCGTGAACTCCTATTTTTACGAAAGCGAATATCTTCGATGCGCGTAAAGACAACTAAAACTTATACTACTGCGGAGCCAACGGCTTTTCGACTGAACGAGCTGGAAAGTCGGCGATTGTTCTATTTATTCAGTGTGCGTGCCCTCCTATTTTTACGAAGGCGAATATCTTCGATGCGCGTAAAGACAACTAAAACGTATACTACTGCGGCGCCGACGGCTTTTCGACTGAACGAGCTGGATAGTCGGCGGTTGTTTTATTTATTCAGTATGCGTGAACTACTATTTTTATGAAGGCGAATATCTTCGATGCGCGTAAAGACAACCAAAACGTATACTACTGCGGCGCCGACGGCTTTTCGATTGAACGAGCTTGATAGTCGGCGGTTGTTTTATTTATTGAGTGTGCGAGCCCTCCCATTTTTACGAAGGCGAATATCTTCGATGCGCGTAAAGACAACTAAAACGTATACTACTGCGGCACCGACGGCTTTTCGACTGAACGAGCTGGATAGTCGGCGGTTGTTTTCTTTATTGGGTGTCGGCGCCCTCCTAATTTTACGAAGGCGAATATCTTCGATGCGCGTAAAGACAACTAAAACTTATACTACTGCGGCGCCGGCGGCTTTTCGACTGAACGAGCTGAATAGTCGGCGGTTGTTTTATTTATTGAGTGTGCGTGCCCTCCTATTTTTACGAAGGCGAGTATCTAAGATGCGCGTAAAGACAACTAAAACTTATACTACTGCGGCGCCGACGGCTTTTCGACTGAACGAGCTGGATAGTCGGCGGTTGTTTTCTTTATTGGGTGTCGGCGCCCTCCTAATTTTACGAAGGCGAATATCTTCGATGCGCGTAAGGACAACTAAAACGTATACTACTGCGGCGCCGACGGCTTTTCGACTGAACGAGCTGGATAGTCGGCGGTTGTTTTATTTATTCAGTATGCGTGAACTACTATTTTTACGAAGGCGAATATCTTCGATGCGCGTAAAGACAACTAAAACGTATACTACTACGGTGCCGACGGCTATTCGACTGAACGAGCTGAATAGTCGGCGGTTGTTTTATTTATTGAGTGTGCGTGCCCTCCTATTTTTACGAAGGCGAGTATCTAAGATGCGCGTAAAGACAACTAAAACTTATACTACTGCGGCGCCGACGGCTTTTCGACTGAACGAGCTGGATAGTCGGCGGTTGTTTTATTTATTGAGTGTGCGTGCACTCCTATTTTTACGAAGGCGAATATCTTCAATGCGCTTAGAGACAACTAAAACTTATTCTACTGCGGCGCCGACGGCTTTTCGACTGAACGAGCTGGATAGTCGGCGGTTGTTTTATTTATTGAGTGTGCGTGCACTCCTATTTTTACGAAGGCGAATATCTTCGATGCGCGTAAAGACAACTAAAACGTATACTACTGCGGCGCCGACGGCTTTTCGACTGAACGAGCTGGATAGTCGGCGGTTGTTTTATTTATTCAGTATGCGTGAACTACTATTTTTACGAAGGCGAATATCTTCGATGCGCGTAAAGACAACTAAAACGTATACTACTGCGGCGCCGACGGCTTTTCGATTGAACGAGCTTGATAGTCGGCGGTTGTTTTATTTATTGAGTGTGCGAGCCCTCCCATTTTTATGAAGGCGAATATCTTCGATGCGCGTAAAGACAACTAAAACGTATACTACTGCGGCGCCGACGGCTTTTCGACTGAACGAGCTGGATAGTAGGCGGTTGTTTTCTTTATTGGGTGTCGGCGCCCTCCTAATTTTACGAAGGCGAATATCTTCAATGCGCTTAAAGACAACTAAAACTTATTCTACTGTGGCGCCGACGGCTTTTCGACTGAACGAGCTGGATAGTCGGCGGTTGTTTTATTTATTGAGTGTGCGTGCCCTCCTATTTTTACGAAGGCGAATATCTTCGATTCGCGTAAAGACAACTAAAACGTATACTACTGCGGCGCCGACGGCTTTTCGACTGAACGAGCTGGATAGTCGGCGGTTGTTTTCTTTATTGGGTGTCGGCGCCCTCCTAATTTTACGAAGGCGAATATCTTCGATGCGCGTAAAGACAACTAAAACTTATACTACTGCGGCGCCGACGGCTTTTCGACTGAACGAGCTGAATAGTCGGCGGTTGCTTTATTTATTGAGTGTGCGTGAACTCCTATTTTTACGAAAGCGAATATCTTCGATGCGCGTAAAGACAACTAAAACTTATACTACTGCGGAGCCAACGGCTTTTCGACTGAACGAGCTGGAAAGTCGGCGATTGTTCTATTTATTCAGTGTGCGTGCCCTCCTATTTTTACGAAGGCGAATATCTTCGATGCGCGTAAAGACAACTAAAACGTATACTACTGCGGCGCCGACGGCTTTTCGACTGAACGAGCTGGATAGTCGGCGGTTGTTTTATTTATTCAGTATGCGTGAACTACTATTTTTACGAAGGCGAATATCTTCGATGCGCGTAAAGACAACCAAAACGTATACTACTGCGGCGCCGACGGCTTTTCGATTGAACGAGCTTGATAGTCGGCGGTTGTTTTATTTATTGAGTGTGCGAGCCCTCCCATTTTTACGAAGGCGAATATCTTCGATGCGCGTAAAGACAACTAAAACGTATACTACTGCGGCACCGACGGCTTTTCGACTGAACGAGCTGGATAGTCGGCGGTTGTTTTCTTTATTGGGTGTCGGCGCCCTCCTAATTTTACGAAGGCGAATATCTTCGATGCGCGTAAAGACAACTAAAACTTATACTACTGCGGCGCCGGCGGCTTTTCGACTGAACGAGCTGAATAGTCGGCGGTTGTTTTATTTATTGAGTGTGCGTGCCCTCCTATTTTTACGAAGGCGAGTATCTAAGATGCGCGTAAAGACAACTAAAACTTATACTACTGCGGCGCCGACGGCTTTTCGACTGAACGAGCTGGATAGTCGGCGGTTGTTTTATTTATTGAGTGTGCGTGCACTCCTATTTTTACGAAGGCGAATATCTTCAATGCGCTTAAAGACAACTAAAACTTATTCTACTGCGGCGCCGACGGCTTTTCGACTGAACGAGCTGGATAGTCGGCGGTTGTTTTATTTATTGAGTGTGCGTGCCCTCCTATTTTTACGAAGGCGAATATCTTCGATGCGCGTAAAGACAACTAAAACGTATACTACTGCGGCGCCGACGGCTTTTCGACTGAACGAGCTGGATAGTCGGCGGTTGTTTTCTTTATTGGGTGTCGGCGCCCTCCTAATTTTACGAAGGCGAATATCTTCGATGCGCGTAAAGACAACTAAAACTTATACTACTGCGGCGCCGACGGCTTTTCGACTGAACGAGCTGAATAGTCGGCGGTTGCTTTATTTATTGAGTGTGCGTGAACTCCTATTTTTACGAAAGCGAATATCTTCGATGCGCGTAAAGACAACTAAAACTTATACTACTGCGGAGCCAACGGCTTTTCGACTGAACGAGCTTGAAAGTCGGCGATTGTTCTATTTGTTGAGTGTGCGTGCCCTCCTATTTTTACGAAGGCGAATATCTTCGATGCGCGTAAAGACAACTAAAACTTATACTACTGCGGCGCCGACGGCTTTTCGACTGAACGAGCTGGATAGTCGGCGGTTGTTTTATTTATTGAGTGTGCGTGAACTCCTATTTTAACGAAGGCGAATATCTTCGATGCGCGTAAAGACAACTAAAACTTATACTACTGCGGCGCCGACGGCTTTTCGACTGAACGAGGTTGATAGTCGGCGGTTGTTTTATTTATTGAGTGTGCGTGAACTCCTATTTTTACGAAAGCGAATACCTTCGATGCGCGTAAAGACAACTAATACTTATACTACTGCGGCGCCAACGGCTTTTCGACTGAACGAGCTGGATATTCGGCGGTTGTTTTATTTATTGAGTGTGCGTGAACTCCTATTTTTACGAAAGCGAATATCTTCGATGCGCGTAAAGACAACGAAAACTTATACTACTGCGGAGCCAACGGCTTTTCGACTGAACGAGCTGGAAAGTCGGCGATTGTTCTATTTATTGAGTGTGCGTGCCCTCCTATTTTTACGAAGGCGAATATCTTCGATGCGCGTAAAGACAACTAAAACTTATACTACTGCGGCGCCGACGGCTTTTCGACTGAACGAGCTGGATAGTCAGCGGTTGTTTTATTTATTGAGTGTGCGTGAACTACTATTTTTACGAAGGCGAATATCTTGGATGCGCGTAAAGACAACTAAAACGTATACTACTGCGGCGCCGACGGCTTTTCGATAAACGAGCTTGATAGTCGGCGGTTGTTTTATTTATTGAGTGTGCGTGAACTACTATTTTTACGAAGGCGATTATGTTCGATGCGCGTAAAGACAACTAAAACGTATACTACTGCGGCGCCGACGGCTTTTCGATTGAACGAGCTTGATAGTCGGCGGTTGTTTTATTTATTGAGTGCGCGTGAACTACTATTTTTACGAAGGCGAATATCTTCGAAGCGCGTAAAGACAACTAAAACGTATACTACTGCGGCGCCGACGGCTTTTCGACTGAACCGGCTGGATAGTCGGCGGTTGTTATATTTATTTAGTGTATGTGGCGTCCTATTTTTACGAAGGCGAATATCCTCGATGCGCGTAAAGACAACTAAAACTTATACTACTGCGGCGCCGATGGCTTTTCGACTGAACCGGCTGGATAGTCGGCGGTTGTTGTATTTACTGAGTGTGCGTGCCCTCCTATTTTTACGAAGACAATTATCTTCGATGCGCGTAAAGACAACTAAAACTTTTACTACTGCGGCGCCGACGGCTTTTCGACTGAACGAGCTGGATAGTGGGCGGTTGTTTTATTTATTGAGTGTGCGTGCCCTCCTTTTTTACGAAGGGGAATATCTTCGATGCGCGTATAGACAACTAAAACTTATACTACTGCGGCTACGAGTTGGATAGTCGGCGGTTGTTTTATTTATTGAGTGTGCGTGCACTCCTTTTTTACGAAGGGGAATATCTTCGATGCGCGTAAAGACAACTAAAACTTATTCTACTGCGGCGCCGACGGCTTATCGACTGAACGAGCTGGATAGTCGGCGGTTGTTTTATTTATTGAGTGTGCGTGCCCTACTTTTTTACGAAGGCGAATATCTTCAATGCGCTTAAAGACAACTAAAACTTATACTACTGCGGCGCCGACGGCTTTTCGACTGAACGAGCTGGATAGTCGGCGGTTGTTTTATTTATTGAGTGTGCGTGCCCTCCTTTTTTACGAAGGGGAATATCTTCAATGCGCTTAAAGACAACTAAAACTTATACTACTGCGGCGCCGACGGCTTTTCGACTGAACGAGCTGGATAGTTGGCGGTTGTTTTATTTATTGAGTGTGCGTGCCCTCCTTTTTTACGAAGGCGAATATCTTCGATGCGCGTAAAGACAACTAAAACGTATACTACTGCGGCGCCGACGGCTTTTCGACTGAACGAGCTGGATAGTCGGCGGTTGTTTTCTTTATTGGGTGTCGGCGCCCTCCTAATTTTACGAAGGCGAATATCTTCGATGCGCGTAAGGACAACTAAAACGTATACTACTGCGGCGCCGACGGCTTTTCGACTGAACGAGCTGGATAGTCGGCGGTTGTTTTATTTATTCAGTATGCGTGAACTACTATTTTTACGAAGGCGAATATCTTCGATGCGCGTAAAGACAACTAAAACGTATACTACTACGGTGCCGACGGCTATTCCACTGAACGAGCTGAATAGTCGGCGGTTGTTTTATTTATTGAGTGTGCGTGCCCTCCTATTTTTAAGAAGGCGAGTATCTAAGATGCGCGTAAAGACAACTAAAACTTATACTACTGCGGCGCCGACGGCTTTTCGACTGAACGAGCTGGATAGTCGGCGGTTGTTTTATTTATTGAGTGTGCGTGCACTCCTATTTTTACGAAGGCGAATATCTTCAATGCGCTTAGAGACAACTAAAACTTATTCTACTGCGGCGCCGACGGCTTTTCGACTGAACGAGCTGGATAGTCGGCGGTTGTTTTATTTATTGAGTGTGCGTGCACTCCTATTTTTACGAAGGCGAATATCTTCGATGCGCGTAAAGACAACTAAAACGTATACTACTGCGGCGCCGACGGCTTTTCGACTGATCGAGCTGGATAGTCGGCGGTTGTTTTATTTATTGAGTGTGCGAGCCCTCCCATTTTTATGAAGGCGAATATCTTCGATGCGCGTAAAGACAACTAAAACGTATACTACTGCGGCGCCGACGGCTTTTCGACTGAACGAGCTGGATAGTAGGCGGTTGTTTTCTTTATTGGGTGTCGGCGCCCTCCTAATTTTACGAAGGCGAATATCTTCAATGCGCTTAAAGACAACTAAAACTTATTCTACTGTGGCGCCGACGGCTTTTCGACTGAACGAGCTGGATAGTCGGAGGTTGTTTTATTTATTGAGTGTGCGTGCCCTCCTATTTTTACGAAGGCGAATATCTTCGATTCGCGTAAAGACAACTAAAACGTATACTACTGCGGCGCCGACGGCTTTTCGACTGAACGAGCTGGATAGTCGGCGGTTGTTTTCTTTATTGGGTGTCGGCGCCCTCCTAATTTTACGAAGGCGAATATCTTCGATGCGCGTAAAGACAACTAAAACTTATACTACTGCGGCGCCGACGGCTTTTCGACTGAACGAGCTGAATAGTCGGCGGTTGCTTTATTTATTGAGTGTGCGTGAACTCCTATTTTTACGAAACCGAATATCTTCGATGCGCGTAAAGACAACTAAAACTTATACTACTGCGGAGCCAACGGCTTTTCGACTGAACGAGCTGGAAAGTCGGCGATTGTTCTATTTATTCAGTGTGCGTGCCCTCCTATTTTTACGAAGGCGAATATCTTCGATGCGCGTAAAGACAACTAAAACGTATACTACTGCGGCGCCGACGGCTTTTCGACTGAACGAGCTGGATAGTCGGCGGTTGTTTTATTTATTCAGTATGCGTGAACTACTATTTTTACGAAGGCGAATATCTTCGATGCGCGTAAAGACAACTAAAACGTATACTACTGCGGCGCCGACGGCTTTTCGATTGAACGAGCTTGATAGTCGGCGGTTGTTTTATTTATTGAGTGTGCGAGCCCTCCCATTTTTACGAAGGCGAATATCTTCGATGCGCGTAAAGACAACTAAAACGTATACTACTGCGGCGCCGACGGCTTTTCGACTGAACGAGCTGGATAGTCGGCGGTTGTTTTCTTTATTGGGTGTCGGCGCCCTCCTAATTTTACGAAGGCGAATATCTTCGATGCGCGTAAAGACAACTAAAACTTATACTACTGCGGCGCCGACGGCTTTTCGACTGAACGAGCTGAATAGTCGGCGGTTGCTTTATTTATTGAGTGTGCGTGAACTCCTATTTTTACGAAAGCGAATATCTTCGATGCGCGTAAAGACAACTAAAACTTATACTACTGCGGAGCCAACGGCTTTTCGACTGAACGAGCTTGAAAGTCGGCGATTGTTCTATTTGTTGAGTGTGCGTGCCCTCCTATTTTTACGAAGGCGAATATCTTCGATGCGCGTAAAGACAACTAAAACTTATACTACTGCGGCGCCGACGGCTTTTCGACTGAACGAGCTGGATAGTCGGCGGTTGTTTTATTTATTGAGTGTGCGTGAACTCCTATTTTAACGAAGGCGAATATCTTCGATGCGCGTAAAGACAACTAAAACTTATACTACTGCGGCGCCGACGGCTTTTCGACTGAACGAGGTTGTATTCGGCGGTTGTTTTATTTATTGAGTGTGCGTGAACTCCTATTTTTACGAAGGCGAATACCTTCGATGCGCGTAAAGGCAACTAATACTTATACTACTGCGGCGCCAACGGCTTTTCGACTGAACGAGCTGGATATTCGGCGGTTGTTTTATTTATTGAGTGTGCGTGAACTCCTATTTTTACGAAAGCGAATATCTTCGATGCGCGTAAAGACAACGAAAACTTATACTACTGCGGAGCCAACGGCTTTTCGACTGAACGAGCTGGAAAGTCGGCGATTGTTCTATTTATTGAGTGTGCGTGCCCTCCTATTTTTACGAAGGCGAATATCTTCGATGCGCGTAAAGACAACTAAAACTTATACTACTGCGGCGCCGACGGCTTTTCGACTGAACGAGCTGGATAGTCAGCGGTTGTTTTATTTATTGAGTGTGCGTGAACTACTATTTTTACGAAGGCGAATATCTTGGATGCGCGTAAAGACAACTAAAACGTATACTACTGCGGCGCCGACGGCTTTTCGATTGAACGAGCTTGATAGTCGGCGGTTGTTTTATTTATTGAGTGCGCGTGAACTACTATTTTTACGAAGGCGAATATCTTCGAAGCGCGTAAAGACAACTAAAACGTATACTACTGCGGCGCCGACGGCTTTTCGACTGAACCGGCTGGATAGTCGGCGGTTGTTATATTTATTTAGTGTATGTGGCGTCCTATTTTTACGAAGGCGAATATCCTCGATGCGCGTAAACACAACTAAAACTTATACTACTGCGGCGCCGATGGCTTTTCGACTGAACCGGCTGGATAGTCGGCGGTTGTTGTATTTACTGAGTGTGCGTGCCCTCCTAATTTCACGAAGGCGAATATCTTCGATGCGCGTAAAGACAACTAAAACTTGTACTACTGCGGCGCCGACGGCTTTTCGACTGAACGAGCTGGATAGTCGGCGGTTGTTTTATTTATTGAGTGTGCGTGCCCTCCTATTTTTACGAAGACAATTATCTTCGATGCGCGTAAAGACAACTAAAACTTTTACTACTGCGGCGCCGACGGCTTTTCGACTGAACGAGCTGGATAGTGGGCGGTTGTTTTATTTATTGAGTGTGCGTGCCCTCCTTTTTTACGAAGGGGAATATCTTCGATGCGCGTATAGACAACTAAAACTTATACTACTGCGGCGCCGACGGCTTTTCTACTGAACGAGTTGGATAGTCGGCGGTTGTTTTATTTATTGAGTGTGCGTGCACTCCTTTTTTACGAAGGGGAATATCTTCGATGCGCGTAAATACAACTAAAACTTATTCTACTGCGGCGCCGACGGCTTTTCGACTGAACGAGCTGGATAGTCGGCGGTTGTTTTATTTATTGAGTGTGCGTGCCCTCCTTTTTTACGAAGGGGAATATCTTCGATGCCCGTAAAGACAACTAAAACATTTACTACTGCGCCGCCGACGGCTTTTCGACTGAACGAGCTGGATAGTCGGCGGTTGTTTTATTTATTGAGTGTGCGTGCCCTACTTTTTTACGAAGGCGAATATCTTCAATGCGCTTAAAGACAACTAAAACTTATACTACTGCGGCGCCGACGGCTTTTCGACTGAACGAGCTGGATAGTCGGCGGTTGTTTTATTTATTGAGTGTGCGTGCCCTCCTTTTTTACGAAGGGGAATATCTTCAATGCGCTTAAAGACAACTAAAACTTATACTACTGCGGCGCCGACGGCTTTTCGACTGAACGAGCTGGATAGTTGGCGGTTGTTTTATTTATTGAGTGTGCGTGCCCTCCTTTTTTACGAAGGCGAATATCTTCGATGCGCGTAAAGACAACTAAAACGTATACTACTGCGGCGCCGACGGCTTTTCGATTGAACGAGCTTGATAGTCGGCGGTTGTTATATTTATTGAGTGTGCGAGCCGTCCCATTTTTACGAAGGCGAATATCTTCGATGCGCGTAAAGACAACTAAAACGTATACTACTGCGGCGCCGACGGCTTTTCGACTGAACGAGCTGGATAGTCGGCGGTTGTTTTCTTTATTGGGTGTCGGCGCCCTCCTAATTTTACGAAGGCGAATATCTTCGATGCGCGTAAGGACAACTAAAACGTATACTACTGCGGCGCCGACGGCTTTTCGACTGAACGAGCTGGATAGTCGGCGGTTGTTTTATTTATTCAGTATGCGTGAACTACTATTTTTACGAAGGCGAATATCTTCGATGCGCGTAAAGACAACTAAAACGTATACTACTACGGTGCCGACGGCTATTCCACTGAACGAGCTGAATAGTCGGCGGTTGTTTTATTTATTGAGTGTGCGTGCCCTCCTATTTTTACGAAGGCGAGTATCTAAGATGCGCGTAAAGACAACTAAAACTTATACTACTGCGGCGCCGACGGCTTTTCGACTGAACGAGCTGGATAGTCGGCGGTTGTTTTATTTATTGAGTGTGCGTGCACTCCTATTTTTACGAAGGCGAATATCTTGAATGCGCTTAGAGACAACTAAAACTTATTCTACTGCGGCGCCGACGGCTTTTCGACTGAACGAGCTGGATAGTCGGCGGTTGTTTTATTTATTGAGTGTGCGTGCACTCCTATTTTTACGAAGGCGAATATCTTCGATGCGCGTAAGGACAACTAAAACGTATACTACTGCGGCGCCGACGGCTTTTCGACTGAACGAGCTTGATAGTCGGCGGTTGTTTTATTTATTGAGTGTGCGAGCCCTCCCATTTTTATGAAGGCGAATATCTTCGATGCGCGTAAAGACAACTAAAACGTATACTACTGCGGCGCCGACGGCTTTTCGACTGAACGAGCTGGATAGTAGGCGGTTGTTTTCTTTATTGGGTGTCGGCGCCCTCCTAATTTTACGAAGGCGAATATCTTCAATGCGCTTAAAGACAACTAAAACTTATTCTACTGTGGCGCCGACGGCTTTTCGACTGAACGAGCTGGATAGTCGGCGGTTGTTTTATTTATTGAGTGTGCGTGCCCTCCTATTTTTACGAAGGCGAATATCTTCGATTCGCGTAAAGACAACTAAAACGTATACTACTGCGGCGCCGACGGCTTTTCGACTGAACGAGCTGGATAGTCGGCGGTTGTTTTCTTTATTGGGTGTCGGCGCCCTCCTAATTTTACGAAGGCGAATATCTTCGATGCGCGTAAAGACAACTAAAACTTATACTACTGCGGCGCCGACGGCTTTTCGACTGAACGAGCTGAATAGTCGGCGGTTGCTTTATTTATTGAGTGTGCGTGAACTCCTATTTTTACGAAAGCGAATATCTTCGATGCGCGTAAAGACAACTAAAACTTATACTACTGCGGAGCCAACGGCTTTTCGACTGAACGAGCTGGAAAGTCGGCGATTGTTCTATTTATTCAGTGTGCGTGCCCTCCTATTTTTACGAAGGCGAATATCTTCGATGCGCGTAAAGACAACTAAAACGTATACTACTGCGGCGCCGACGGCTTTTCGACTGAACGAGCTGGATAGTCGGCGGTTGTTTTATTTATTCAGTATGCGTGAACTACTATTTTTACGAAGGCGAATATCTTCGATGCGCGTAAAGACAACCAAAACGTATACTACTGCGGCGCCGACGGCTTTTCGATTGAACGAGCTTGATAGTCGGCGGTTGTTTTATTTATTGAGTGTGCGAGCCCTCCCATTTTTACGAAGGCGAATATCTTCGATGCGCGTAAAGACAACTAAAACGTATACTACTGCGGCACCGACGGCTTTTCGACTGAACGAGCTGGATAGTCGGCGGTTGTTTTCTTTATTGGGTGTCGGCGCCCTCCTAATTTTACGAAGGCGAATATCTTCGATGCGCGTAAAGACAACTAAAACTTATACTACTGCGGCGCCGGCGGCTTTTCGACTGAACGAGCTGAATAGTCGGCGGTTGTTTTATTTATTGAGTGTGCGTGCCCTCCTATTTTTGCGAAGGCGAGTATCTAAGATGCGCGTAAAGACAACTAAAACTTATACTACTGCGGCGCCGACGGCTTTTCGACTGAACGAGCTGGATAGTCGGCGGTTGTTTTATTTATTGAGTGTGCGTGCACTCCTATTTTTACGAAGGCGAATATCTTCAATGCGCTTAAAGACAACTAAAACTTATTCTACTGCGGCGCCGACGGCTTTTCGACTGAACGAGCTGGATAGTCGGCGGTTGTTTTATTTATTGAGTGTGCGTGAACTCCTATTTTAACGAAGGCGAATATCTTCGATGCGCGTAAAGACAACTAAAACTTATACTACTGCGGCGCCGACGGCTTTTCGACTGAACGAGGTTGATAGTCGGCGGTTGTTTTATTTATTGAGTGTGCGTGAACTCCTATTTTTACGAAGGCGAATACCTTCGATGCGCGTAAAGACAACTAATACTTATACTACTGCGGCGCCAACGGCTTTTCGACTGAACGAGCTGGATATTCGGCGGTTGTTTTATTTATTGAGTGTGCGTGAACTCCTATTTTTACGAAAGCGAATATCTTCGATGCGCGTAAAGACAACGAAAACTTATACTACTGCGGAGCCAACGGCTTTTCGACTGAACGAGCTGGAAAGTCGGCGATTGTTCTATTTATTGAGTGTGCGTGCCCTCCTATTTTTACGAAGGCGAATATCTTCGATGCGCGTAAAGACAACTAAAACTTATACTACTGCGGCGCCGACGGCTTTTCGACTGAACGAGCTGGATAGTCAGCGGTTGTTTTATTTATTGAGTGTGCGTGAACTACTATTTTTACGAAGGCGAATATCTTGGATGCGCGTAAAGACAACTAAAACGTATACTACTGCGGCGCCGACGGCTTTTCGATAAACGAGCTTGATAGTCGGCGGTTGTTTTATTTATTGAGTGTGCGTGAACTACTATTTTTACGAAGGCGATTATCTTCGATGCGCGTAAAGACAACTAAAACGTATACTACTGCGGCGCCGACGGCTTTTCGATTGAACGAGCTTGATAGTCGGCGGTTGTTTTATTTATTGAGTGCGCGTGAACTACTATTTTTACGAAGGCGAATATCTTCGAAGCGCGTAAAGACAACTAAAACGTATACTACTGCGGCGCCGACGGCTTTTCGACTGAACCGGCTGGATAGTCGGCGGTTGTTATATTTATTTAGTGTATGTGGCGTCCTATTTTTACGAAGGCGAATATCCTCGATGCGCGTAAAGACAACTAAAACTTGTACTACTGCGGCGCCGACGGCTTTTCGACTGAACGAGCTGGATAGTCGGCGGTTGTTTTATTTATTGAGTGTGCGTGCCCTCCTATTTTTACGAAGACAATTATCTTCGATGCGCGTAAAGACAACTAAAACTTTTACTACTGCGGCGCCGACGGCTTTTCGACTGAACGAGCTGGATAGTGGGCGGTTGTTTTATTTATTGAGTGTGCGTGCCCTCCTTTTTTACGAAGGGGAATATCTTCGATGCGCGTAAAGACAACTAAAACTTATTCTACTGCGGCGCCGACGGCTTTTCGACTGAACGAGCTGGATAGTCGGCGGTTGTTTTATTTATTGAGTGTGCGTGCCCTCCTTTTTTACGAAGGGGAATATCTTCGATGCCCGTAAAGACAACTAAAACTTTTACTACTGCGCCGCCGACGGCTTTTCGACTGAACGAGCTGGATAGTCGGCGGTTGTTTTATTTATTGAGTGTGCGTGCCCTACTTTTTTACGAAGGCGAATATCTTCAATGCGCTTAAAGACAACTAAAACTTATACTACTGCGGCGCCGACGGCTTTTCGACTGAACGAGCTGGATAGTCGGCGGTTGTTTTATTTATTGAGTGTGCGTGCCCTCCTTTTTTACGAAGGGGAATATCTTCAATGCGCTTAAAGACAACTAAAACTTATACTACTGCGGCGCCGACGGCTTTTCGACTGAACGAGCTGGATAGTTGGCGGTTGTTTTATTTATTGAGTGTGCGTGCCCTCCTTTTTTACGAAGGCGAATATCTTCGATGCGCGTAAAGACAACTAAAACGTATACTACTGCGGCGCCGACGGCTTTTCGATTGAACGAGCTTGATAGTCGGCGGTTGTTATATTTATTGAGTGTGCGAGCCCTCCCATTTTACGAAGGCGAATATCTTCGATGCGCGTAAAGACAACTAAAACGTATACTACTGCGGCGCCGACGGCTTTTCGACTGAACGAGCTGGATAGTCGGCGGTTGTTTTCTTTATTGGGTGTCGGCGCCCTCCTAATTTTACGAAGGCGAATATCTTCGATGCGCGTAAGGACAACTAAAACGTATACTACTGCGGCGCCGACGGCTTTTCGACTGAACGAGCTGGATAGTCGGCGGTTGTTTTATTTATTCAGTATGCGTGAACTACTATTTTTACGAAGGCGAATATCTTCGATGCGCGTAAAGACAACTAAAACGTATACTACTACGGTGCCGACGGCTATTCCACTGAACGAGCTGAATAGTCGGCGGTTGTTTTATTTATTGAGTGTGCGTGCCCTCCTATTTTTAAGAAGGCGAGTATCTAAGATGCGCGTAAAGACAACTAAAACTTATACTACTGCGGCGCCGACGGCTTTTCGACTGAACGAGCTGGATAGTCGGCGGTTGTTTTATTTATTGAGTGTGCGTGCACTCCTATTTTTACGAAGGCGAATATCTTCAATGCGCTTAGAGACAACTAAAACTTATTCTACTGCGGCGCCGACGGCTTTTCGACTGAACGAGCTGGATAGTCGGCGGTTGTTTTATTTATTGAGTGTGCGTGCACTCCTATTTTTACGAAGGCGAATATCTTCGATGCGCGTAAAGACAACTAAAACGTATACTACTGCGGCGCCGACGGCTTTTCGACTGAACGAGCTGGATAGTCGGCGGTTGTTTTATTTATTGAGTGTGCGAGCCCTCCCATTTTTATGAAGGCGAATATCTTCGATGCGCGTAAAGACAACTAAAACGTATACTACTGCGGCGCCGACGGCTTTTCGACTGAACGAGCTGGATAGTAGGCGGTTGTTTTCTTTATTGGGTGTCGGCGCCCTCCTAATTTTACGAAGGCGAATATCTTCAATGCGCTTAAAGACAACTAAAACTAATTCTACTGTGGCGCCGACGGCTTTTCGACTGAACGAGCTGGATAGTCGGCGGTTGTTTTATTTATTGAGTGTGCGTGCCCTCCTATTTTTACGAAGGCGAATATCTTCGATTCGCGTAAAGACAACTAAAACGTATACTACTGCGGCGCCGACGGCTTTTCGACTGAACGAGCTGGATAGTCGGCGGTTGTTTTCTTTATTGGGTGTCGGCGCCCTCCTAATTTTACGAAGGCGAATATCTTCGATGCGCGTAAAGACAACTAAAACTTATACTACTGCGGCGCCGACGGCTTTTCGACTGAACGAGCTGAATAGTCGGCGGTTGCTTTATTTATTGAGTGTGCGTGAACTCCTATTTTTACGAAACCGAATATCTTCGATGCGCGTAAAGACAACTAAAACTTATACTACTGCGGAGCCAACGGCTTTTCGACTGAACGAGCTCGAAAGTCGGCGATTGTTCTATTTATTCAGTGTGCGTGCCCTCCTATTTTTACGAAGGCGAATATCTTCGATGCGCGTAAAGACAACTAAAACGTATACTACTGCGGCGCCGACGGCTTTTCGACTGAACGAGCTGGATAGTCGGCGGTTGTTTTCTTTATTGGGTGTCGGCGCCCTCCTAATTTTACGAAGGCGAATATCTTCGATGCGCGTAAAGACAACTAAAACTTATACTACTGCGGCGCCGACGGCTTTTCGACTGAACGAGCTGAATAGTCGGCGGTTGCTTTATTTATTGAGTGTGCGTGAACTCCTATTTTTACGAAACCGAATATCTTCGATGCGCGTAAAGACAACTAAAACTTATACTACTGCGGCGCCGACGGCTTTTCGACTGAACGAGCTGGATAGTCGGCGGTTGTTTTATTTATTGAGTGTGCGTGCCCTCCTTTTTTACGAAGGGGAATATCTTCAATGCGCTTAAAGACAACTAAAACTTATACTACTGCGGCGCCGACGGCTTTTCGACTGAACGAGCTGGATAGTTGGCGGTTGTTTTATTTATTGAGTGTGCGTGCCCTCCTTTTTTACGAAGGCGAATATCTTCGATGCGCGTAAAGACAACTAAAACGTATACTACTGCGGCGCCGACGGCTTTTCGATTGAACGAGCTTGATAGTCGGCGGTTGTTATATTTATTGAGTGTGCGAGCCCTCCCATTTTTACGAAGGCGAATATCTTCGATGCGCGTAAAGACAACTAAAACGTATACTACTGCGGCGCCGACGGCTTTTCGACTGAACGAGCTGGATAGTCGGCGGTTGTTTTCTTTATTGGGTGTCGGCGCCCTCCTAATTTTACGAAGGCGAATATCTTCGATGCGCGTAAGGACAACTAAAACGTATACTACTGCGGCGCCGACGGCTTTTCGACTGAACGAGCTGGATAGTCGGCGGTTGTTTTATTTATTCAGTATGCGTGAACTACTATTTTTACGAAGGCGAATATCTTCGATGCGCGTAAAGACAACTAAAACGTATACTACTACGGTGCCGACGGCTATTCCACTGAACGAGCTGAATAGTCGGCGGTTGTTTTATTTATTGAGTGTGCGTGCCCTCCTATTTTTAAGAAGGCGAGTATCTAAGATGCGCGTAAAGACAACTAAAACTTATACTACTGCGGCGCCGACGGCTTTTCGACTGAACGAGCTGGATAGTCGGCGGTTGTTTTATTTATTGAGTGTGCGTGCCCTCCTATTTTTACGAAGACAATTATCTTCGATGCGCGTAAAGACAACTAAAACTTTTACTACTGCGGCGCCGACGGCTTTTCGACTGAACGAGCTGGATAGTGGGCGGTTGTTTTATTTATTGAGTGTGCGTGCCCTCCTTTTTTACGAAGGGGAATATCTTCGATGCGCGTATAGACAACTAAAACTTATACTACTGCGGCGCCGACGGCTTTTCTACTGAACGAGTTGGATAGTCGGCGGTTGTTTTATTTATTGAGTGTGCGTGCACTCCTTTTTTACGAAGGGGAATATCTTCGATGCGCGTAAAGACAACTAAAACTTATTCTACTGCGGCGCCGACGGCTTTTCGACTGAACGAGCTGGATAGTCGGCGGTTGTTTTATTTATTGAGTGTGCGTGCCCTCCTTTTTTACGAAGGGGAATATCTTCGATGCCCGTAAAGACAACTAAAACTTTTACTACTGCGCCGCCGACGGCTTTTCGACTGAACGAGCTGGATAGTCGGCGGTTGTTTTATTTATTGAGTGTGCGTGCCCTACTTTTTTACGAAGGCGAATATCTTCAATGCGCTTAAAGACAACTAAAACTTATACTACTGCGGCGCCGACGGCTTTTCGACTGAACGAGCTGGATAGTCGGCGGTTGTTTTATTTATTGAGTGTGCGTGCCCTCCTTTTTTACGAAGGGGAATATCTTCAATGCGCTTAAAGACAACTAAAACTTATACTACTGCGGCGCCGACGGCTTTTCGACTGAACGAGCTGGATAGTTGGCGGTTGTTTTATTTATTGAGTGTGCGTGCCCTCCTTTTTTACGAAGGCGAATATCTTCGATGCGCGTAAAGACAACTAAAACGTATACTACTGCGGCGCCGACGGCTTTTCGATTGAACGAGCTTGATAGTCGGCGGTTGTTATATTTATTGAGTGTGCGAGCCCTCCCATTTTTACGAAGGCGAATATCTTCGATGCGCGTAAAGACAACTAAAACGTATACTACTGCGGCGCCGACGGCTTTTCGACTGAACGAGCTGGATAGTCGGCGGTTGTTTTCTTTATTGGGTGTCGGCGCCCTCCTAATTTTACGAAGGCGAATATCTTCGATGCGCGTAAGGACAACTAAAACGTATACTACTGCGGCGCCGACGGCTTTTCGACTGAACGAGCTGGATAGTCGGCGGTTGTTTTATTTATTCAGTATGCGTGAACTACTATTTTTACGAAGGCGAATATCTTCGATGCGCCTAAAGACAACTAAAACGTATACTACTACGGTGCCGACGGCTATTCCACTGAACGAGCTGAATAGTCGGCGGTTGTCTTATTTATTGAGTGTGCGTGCCCTCCTATTTTTAAGAAGGCGAGTATCTAAGATGCGCGTAAAGACAACTAAAACTTATACTACTGCGGCGCCGACGGCTTTTCGACTGAACGAGCTGGATAGTCGGCGGTTGTTTTATTTATTGAGTGTGAGTGCACTCCTATTTTTACGAAGGCGAATATCTTCAATGCGCTTAGAGACAACTAAAACTTATTCTACTGCGGCGCCGACGGCTTTTCGACTGAACCAGCTGGATAGTCGGCGGTTGTTTTATTTATTGAGTGTGCGTGCACTCCTATTTTTCCGAAGGCGAATATCTTCGATGCGCGTAAAGACAACTAAAACGTATACTACTGCGGCGCCGACGGCTTTTCGACTGAACGAGCTGGATAGTCGGCGGTTGTTTTATTTATTGAGTGTGCGAGCCCTCCCATTTTTATGAAGGCGAATATCTTCGATGCGCGTAAAGACAACTAAAACGTATACTACTGCGGCGCCGACGGCTTTTCGACTGAACGAGCTGGATAGTAGGCGGTTGTTTTCTTTATTGGGTGTCGGCGCCCTCCTAATTTTACGAAGGCGAATATCTTCAATGCGCTTAAAGACAACTAAAACTTATTCTACTGTGGCGCCGACGGCTTTTCGACTGAACGAGCTGGATAGTCGGCGGTTGTTTTATTTATTGAGTGTGCGTGCCCTCCTATTTTTACGAAGGCGAATATCTTCGATTCGCGTAAAGACAACTAAAACGTATACTACTGCGGCGCCGACGGCTTTTCGACTGAACGAGCTGGATAGTCGGCGGTTGTTTTCTTTATTGGGTGTCGGCGCCCTCCTAATTTTACGAAGGCGAATATCTTCGATGCGCGTAAAGACAACTAAAACTTATACTACTGCGGCGCCGACGGCTTTTCGACTGAACGAGCTGAATAGTCGGCGGTTGCTTTATTTATTGAGTGTGCGTGAACTCCTATTTTTACGAAACCGAATATCTTCGATGCGCGTAAAGACAACTAAAACTTATACTACTGCGGAGCCAACGGCTTTTCGACTGAACGAGCTGGAAAGTCGGCGATTGTTCTATTTATTCAGTGTGCGTGCCCTCCTATTTTTACGAAGGCGAATATCTTCGATGCGCGTAAAGACAACTAAAACGTATACTACTGCGGCGCCGACGGCTTTTCGACTGAACGAGCTGGATAGTCGGCGGTTGTTTTCTTTATTGGGTGTCGGCGCCCTCCTAATTTTACGAAGGCGAATATCTTCGATGCGCGTAAAGACAACTAAAACTTATACTACTGCGGCGCCGACGGCTTTTCGACTGAACGAGCTGAATAGTCGGCGGTTGCTTTATTTATTGAGTGTGCGTGAACTCCTATTTTTACGAAACCGAATATCTTCGATGCGCGTAAAGACAACTAAAACTTATACTACTGCGGCGCCGACGGCTTTTCGACTGAACGAGCTGGATAGTCGGCGGTTGTTTTATTTATTGAGTGTGCGTGCCCTCCTTTTTTACGAAGGGGAATATCTTCAATGCGCTTAAAGACAACTAAAACTTATACTACTGCGGCGCCGACGGCTTTTCGACTGAACGAGCTGGATAGTTGGCGGTTGTTTTATTTATTGAGTGTGCGTGCCCTCCTTTTTTACGAAGGCGAATATCTTCGATGCGCGTAAAGACAACTAAAACGTATACTACTGCGGCGCCGACGGCTTTTCGATTGAACGAGCTTGATAGTCGGCGGTTGTTATATTTATTGAGAGTGCGAGCCCTCCCATTTTTACGAAGGCGAATATCTTCGATGCGCGTAAAGACAACTAAAACGTATACTACTGCGGCGCCGACGGCTTTTCGACTGAACGAGCTGGATAGTCGGCGGTTGTTTTCTTTATTGGGTGTCGGCGCCCTCCTAATTTTACGAAGGCGAATATCTTCGATGCGCGTAAGGACAACTAAAACGTATACTACTGCGGCGCCGACGGCTTTTCGACTGAACGAGCTGGATAGTCGGCGGTTGTTTTATTTATTCAGTATGCGTGAACTACTATTTTTACGAAGGCGAATATCTTCGATGCGCGTAAAGACAACTAAAACGTATACTACTACGGTGCCGACGGCTATTCCACTGAACGAGCTGAATAGTCGGCGGTTGTTTTATTTATTGAGTGTGCGTGCCCTCCTATTTTTAAGAAGGCGAGTATCTAAGATGCGCGTAAAGACAACTAAAACTTATACTACTGCGGCGCCGACGGCTTTTCGACTGAACGAGCTGGATAGTCGGCGGTTGTTTTATTTATTGAGTGTGCGTGCACTCCTATTTTTACGAAGGCGAATATCTTCAATGCGCTTAGAGACAACTAAAACTTATTCTACTGCGGCGCCGACGGCTTTTCGACTGAACGAGCTGGATAGTCGGCGGTTGTTTTATTTATTGAGTGTGCGTGCACTCCTATTTTTACGAAGGCGAATATCTTCGATGCGCGTAAAGACAACTAAAACGTATACTACTGCGGCGCCGACGGCTTTTCGACTGAACGAGCTGGATAGTCGGCGGTTGTTTTATTTATTGAGTGTGCGAGCCCTCCCATTTTTATGAAGGCGAATATCTTCGATGCGCGTAAAGACAACTAAAACGTATACTACTGCGGCGCCGACGGCTTTTCGACTGAACGAGCTGGATAGTAGGCGGTTGTTTTCTTTATTGGGTGTCGGCGCCCTCCTAATTTTACGAAGGCGAATATCTTCAATGCGCTTAAAGACAACTAAAACTTATTCTACTGTGGCGCCGACGGCTTTTCGACTGAACGAGCTGGATAGTCGGCGGTTGTTTTATTTATTGAGCGTGCGTGCCCTCCTATTTTTACGAAGGCGAATATCTTCGATTCGCGTAAAGACAACTAAAACGTATACTACTGCGGCGCCGACGGCTTTTCGACTGAACGAGCTGGATAGTCGGCGGTTGTTTTCTTTATTGGGTGTCGGCGCCCTCCTAATTTTACGAAGGCGAATATCTTCGATGCGCGTAAAGACAACTAAAACTTATACTACTGCGGCGCCGACGGCTTTTCGACTGAACGAGCTGAATAGTCGGCGGTTGTTTTATTTATTGAGTGTGCGTGAACTCCTATTTTAACGAAGGCGAATATCTTCGATGCGCGTAAAGACAACTAAAACTTAAACTACTGCGGAGCCAACGGCTTTTCGACTGAACGAGCTGGAAAGTCGGCGATTGTTCTATTTATTCAGTGTGCGTGCCCTCCTATTTTTACGAAGGCGAATATCTTCGATGCGCGTAAAGACAACTAAAACGTATACTACTGCGGCGCCGACGGCTTTTCGACTGAACGAGCTGGATAGTCGGCGGTTGTTTTATTTATTCAGTATGCGTGAACTACTATTTTTACGAAGGCGAATATCTTCGATGCGCGTAAAGACAACTAAAACGTATACTACTGCGGCGCCGACGGCTTTTCGATTGAACGAGCTTGATAGTCGGCGGTTGTTTTATTTATTGAGTGTGCGAGCCCTCCCATTTTTACGAAGACGAATATCTTCGATGCGCGTAAAGACAACTAAAACGTATACTACTGCGGCGCCGACGGCTTTTCGACTGAACGAGCTGGATAGTCGGCGGTTGTTTTATTTATTCAGTATGCGTGAACTACTATTTTTACGAAGGCGAATATCTTCGATGCGCGTAAAGACAACTAAAACGTATACTACTACGGTGCCGACGGCTATTCCACTGAACGAGCTGAATAGTCGGCGGTTGTTTTATTTATTGAGTGTGCGTGCCCTCCTATTTTTAAGAAGGCGAGTATCTAAGATGCGCGTAAAGACAACTAAAACTTATACTACTGCGGCGCCGACGGCTTTTCGACTGAACGAGCTGGAAAGTCGGCGATTGTTCTATTTATTCAGTGTGCGTGCCCTCCTATTTTTACGAAGGCGAATATCTTCGATGCGCGTAAAGACAACTAAAACGTATACTACTGCGGCGCCGACGGCTTTTCGACTGAACGAGCTGGATAGTCGGCGGTTGTTTTATTTATTCAGTATGCGTGAACTACTATTTTTACGAAGGCGAATATCTTCGATGCGCGTAAAGACAACTAAAACGTATACTACTGCGGCGCCGACGGCTTTTCGATTGAACGAGCTTGATAGTCGGCGGTTGTTTTATTTATTGAGTGTGCGAGCCCTCCCATTTTTACGAAGACGAATATCTTCGATGCGCGTAAAGACAACTAAAACGTATACTACTGCGGCGCCGACGGCTTTTCGACTGAACGAGCTGGATAGTCGGCGGTTGTTTTATTTATTCAGTGTGCGTGCCCTCCTATTTTTACGAAGGCGAATATCTTCGATGCGCGTAAAGACAACTAAAACGTATACTACTGCGGCGCCGACGGCTTTTCGACTGAACGAGCTGGATAGTCGGCGGTTGTTTTATTCATTCAGTATGCGTGAACTACTATTTTTACGAAGGCGAATATCTTCGATGCGCGTAAAGACAACTAAAACTTATACTACTGCGGCGCCGACGGCTTTTCGACTGAACGAGCTGGATAGTCGGCGGTTGTTTTATTTATTGAGTGTGCGTGCCCTCCTTTTTTACGAAGGGGAATATCTTCAATGCGCTTAAAGACAACTAAAACTTATACTACTGCGGCGCCGACGGCTTTTCGACTGAACGAGCTGGATAGTTGGCGGTTGTTTTATTTATTGAGTGTGCGTGCCCTCCTTTTTTACGAAGGCGAATATCTTCGATGCGCGTAAAGACAACTAAAACGTATACTACTGCGGCGCCGACGGCTTTTCGATTGAACGAGCTTGATAGTCGGCGGTTGTTATATTTATTGAGTGTGCGAGCCCTCCCATTTTTACGAAGGCGAATATCTTCGATGCGCGTAAAGACAACTAAAACGTATACTACTGCGGCGCCGACGGCTTTTCGACTGAACGAGCTGGATAGTCGGCGGTTGTTTTCTTTATTGGGTGTCGGCGCCCTCCTAATTTTACGAAGGCGAATATCTTCGATGCGCGTAAGGACAACTAAAACGTATACTACTGCGGCGCCGACGGCTTTTCGACTGAACGAGCTGGATAGTCGGCGGTTGTTTTATTTATTCAGTATGCGTGAACTACTATTTTTACGAAGGCGAATATCTTCGATGCGCGTAAAGACAACTAAAACGTATACTACTACGGTGCCGACGGCTATTCCACTGAACGAGCTGAATAGTCGGCGGTTGTTTTATTTATTGAGTGTGCGTGCCCTCCTATTTTTAAGAAGGCGAGTATCTAAGATGCGCGTAAAGACAACTAAAACTTATACTACTGCGGCGCCGACGGCTTTTCGACTGAACGAGCTGGATAGTCGGCGGTTGTTTTATTTATTGAGTGTGCGTGCACTCCTATTTTTACGAAGGCGAATATCTTCAATGCGCTTAGAGACAACTAAAACTTATTCTACTGCGGCGCCGACGGCTTTTCGACTGAACGAGCTGGATAGTCGGCGGTTGTTTTATTTATTGAGTGTGCGTGCACTCCTATTTTTACGAAGGCGAATATCTTCGATGCGCGTAAAGACAACTAAAACGTATACTACTGCGGCGCCGACGGCTTTTCGACTGAACGAGCTGGATAGTCGGCGGTTGTTTTATTTATTGAGTGTGCGAGCCCTCCCATTTTTATGAAGGCGAATATCTTCGATGCGCGTAAAGACAACTAAAACGTATACTACTGCGGCGCCGACGGCTTTTCGACTGAACGAGCTGGATAGTAGGCGGTTGTTTTCTTTATTGGGTGTCGGCGCCCTCCTAATTTTACGAAGGCGAATATCTTCAATGCGCTTAAAGACAACTAAAACTTATTCTACTGTGGCGCCGACGGCTTTTCGACTGAACGAGCTGGATAGTCGGCGGTTGTTTTATTTATTGAGCGTGCGTGCCCTCCTATTTTTACGAAGGCGAATATCTTCGATTCGCGTAAAGACAACTAAAACGTATACTACTGCGGCGCCGACGGCTTTTCGACTGAACGAGCTGGATAGTCGGCGGTTGTTTTCTTTATTGGGTGTCGGCGCCCTCCTAATTTTACGAAGGCGAATATCTTCGATGCGCGTAAAGACAACTAAAACTTATACTACTGCGGCGCCGACGGCTTTTCGACTGAACGAGCTGAATAGTCGGCGGTTGTTTTATTTATTGAGTGTGCGTGAACTCCTATTTTAACGAAGGCGAATATCTTCGATGCGCGTAAAGACAACTAAAACTTATACTACTGCGGAGCCAACGGCTTTTCGACTGAACGAGCTGGAAAGTCGGCGATTGTTCTATTTATTCAGTGTGCGTGCCCTCCTATTTTTACGAAGGCGAATATCTTCGATGCGCGTAAAGACAACTAAAACGTATACTACTGCGGCGCCGACGGCTTTTCGACTGAACGAGCTGGATAGTCGGCGGTTGTTTTATTTATTCAGTATGCGTGAACTACTATTTTTACGAAGGCGAATATCTTCGATGCGCGTAAAGACAACTAAAACGTATACTACTGCGGCGCCGACGGCTTTTCGATTGAACGAGCTTGATAGTCGGCGGTTGTTTTATTTATTGAGTGTGCGAGCCCTCCCATTTTTACGAAGACGAATATCTTCGATGCGCGTAAAGACAACTAAAACGTATACTACTGCGGCGCCGACGGCTTTTCGACTGAACGAGCTGGATAGTCGGCGGTTGTTTTATTTATTCAGTGTGCGTGCCCTCCTATTTTTACGAAGGCGAATATCTTCGATGCGCGTAAAGACAACTAAAACGTATACTACTGCGGCGCCGACGGCTTTTCGACTGAACGAGCTGGATAGTCGGCGGTTGTTTTATTTATTCAGTATGCGTGAACTACTATTTTTACGAAGGCGAATATCTTCGATGCGCGTAAAGACAACTAAAACGTATACTACTGCGGCGCCGACGGCTTTTCGATTGAACGAGCTTGATAGTCGGCGGTTGTTTTATTTATTGAGTGTGCGAGCCCTCCCATTTTTACGAAGACGAATATCTTCGATGCGCGTAAAGACAACTAAAACTTATACTACTGCGGCGCCGACGGCTTTTCGACTGAACGAGCTGAATAGTCGGCGGTTGCTTTATTTATTGAGTGTGCGTGAACTCCTATTTTTACGAAAGCGAATATCTTCGATGCGCGTAAAGACAACTAAAACTTATACTACTGCGGAGCCAACGGCTTTTCGACTGAACGAGCTTGAAAGTCGGCGATTGTTCTATTTGTTGAGTGTGCGTGCCCTCCTATTTTTACGAAGGCGAATATCTTCGATGCGCGTAAAGACAACTAAAACTTATACTACTGCGGCGCCGACGGCTTTTCGACTGAACGAGCTGGATAGTCGGCGGTTGTTTTATTTATTGAGTGTGCGTGAACTCCTATTTTAACGAAGGCGAATATCTTCGATGCGCGTAAAGACAACTAAAACTTATACTACTGCGGCGCCGACGGCTTTTCGACTGAACGAGGTTGAAAGTCGGCGGTTGTTTTATTTATTGAGTGTGCGTGAACTCCTATTTTTACGAAGGCGAATACCTTCGATGCGCGTAAAGACAACTAATACTTATACTACTGCGGCGCCAACGGCTTTTCGACTGAACGAGCTGGATATTCGGCGGTTGTTTTATTTATTGAGTGTGCGTGAACTCCTATTTTTACGAAAGCGAATATCTTCGATGCGCGTAAAGACAACGAAAACTTATACTACTGCGGAGCCAACGGCTTTTCGACTGAACGAGCTGGAAAGTCGGCGATTGTTCTATTTATTGAGTGTGCGTGCCCTCCTATTTTTACGAAGGCGAATATCTTCGATGCGCGTAAAGACAACTAAAACTTATACTACTGCGGCGCCGACGGCTTTTCGACTGAACGAGCTGGATAGTCAGCGGTTGTTTTATTTATTGAGTGTGCGTGAACTACTATTTTTACGAAGGCGAATATCTTGGATGCGCGTAAAGACAACTAAAACGTATACTACTGCGGCGCCGACGGCTTTTCGATTGAACGAGCTTGATAGTCGGCGGTTGTTTTATTTATTGAGTGCGCGTGAACTACTATTTTTACGAAGGCGAATATCTTCGAAGCGCGTAAAGACAACTAAAACGTATACTACTGCGGCGCCGACGGCTTTTCGACTGAACCGGCTGGATAGTTGGCGGTTGTTATATTTATTTAGTGTATGTGGCGTCCTATTTTTACGAAGGCGAATATCCTCGATGCGCGTAAAGACAACTAAAACTTATAATACTGCGGCGCCGATGGCTTTTCGACTGAACCGGCTGGATAGTCGGCGGTTGTTGTATTTACTGAGTGTGCGTGCCCTCCTAATTTCACGAAGGCGAATATCTTCGATGCGCGTAAAGACAACTAAAACTTGTACTACTGCGGCGCCGACGGCTTTTCGACTGAACGAGCTGGATAGTCGGCGGTTGTTTTATTTATTGAGTGTGCGTGCCCTCCTATTTTTACGAAGACAATTATCTTCGATGCGCGTAAAGACAACTAAAACTTTTACTACTGCGGCGCCGACGGCTTTTCGACTGAACGAGCTGGATAGTGGGCGGTTGTTTTATTTATTGAGTGTGCGTGCCCTCCTTTTTTACGAAGGGGAATATCTTCGATGCGCGTATAGACAACTAAAACTTATACTACTGCGGCGCCGACGGCTTTTCTACTGAACGAGTTGGATAGTCGGCGGTTGTTTTATTTATTGAGTGTGCGTGCACTCCTTTTTTACGAAGGGGAATATCTTCGATGCGCGTAAAGACAACTAAAACTTATTCTACTGCGGCGCCGACGGCTTTTCGACTGAACGAGCTGGATAGTCGGCGGTTGTTTTATTTATTGAGTGTGCGTGCCCTACTTTTTTACGAAGGGGAATATCTTCGATGCCCGTAAAGACAACTAAAACATTTACTACTGCGCCGCCGACGGCTTTTCGACTGAACGAGCTGGATAGTCGGCGGTTGTTTTATTTATTGAGTGTGCGTGCCCTACTTTTTTACGAAGGCGAATATCTTCAATGCGCTTAAAGACAACTAAAACTTATACTACTGCGGCGCCGACGGCTTTTCGACTGAACGAGCTGGATAGTCGGCGGTTGTTTTATTTATTGAGTGTGCGTGCCCTCCTTTTTTACGAAGGGGAATATCTTCAATGCGCTTAAAGACAACTAAAACTTATACTACTGCGGCGCCGACGGCTTTTCGACTGAACGAGCTGGATAGTTGGCGGTTGTTTTATTTATTGAGTGTGCGTGCCCTCCTTTTTTACGAAGGCGAATATCTTCGATGCGCGTAAAGACAACTAAAACGTATACTACTGCGGCGCCGACGGCTTTTCGATTGAACGAGCTTGATAGTCGGCGGTTGTTATATTTATTGAGTGTGCGAGCCCTCCCATTTTTACGAAGGCGAATATCTTCGATGCGCGTAAAGACAACTAAAACGTATACTACTGCGGCGCCGACGGCTTTTCGACTGAACGAGCTGGATAGTCGGCGGTTGTTTTCTTTATTGGGTGTCGGCGCCCTCCTAATTTTACGAAGGCGAATATCTTCGATGCGCGTAAGGACAACTAAAACGTATACTAGTGCGGCGCCGACGGCTTTTCGACTGAACGAGCTGGATAGTCGGCGGTTGTTTTATTTATTCAGTATGCGTGAACTACTATTTTTACGAAGGCGAATATCTTCGATGCGCGTAAAGACAACTAAAACGTATACTACTACGGTGCCGACGGCTATTCCACTGAACGAGCTGAATAGTCGGCGGTTGTTTTATTTATTGAGTGTGCGTGCCCTCCTATTTTTACGAAGGCGAGTATCTAAGATGCGCGTAAAGACAACTAAAACTTATACTACTGCGGCGCCGACGGCTTTTCGACTGAACGAGCTGGATAGTCGGCGGTTGTTTTATTTATTGAGTGTGCGTGCACTCCTATTTTTACGAAGGCGAATATCTTGAATGCGCTTAGAGACAACTAAAACTTATTCTACTGCGGCGCCGACGGCTTTTCGACTGAACGAGCTGGATAGTCGGCGGTTGTTTTATTTATTGAGTGTGCGTGCACTCCTATTTTTACGAAGGCGAATATCTTCGATGCGCGTAAAGACAACTAAAACGTATACTACTGCGGCGCCGACGGCTTTTCGACTGAACGAGCTGGATAGTCGGCGGTTGTTTTATATATTGAGTGTGCGAGCCCTCCCATTTTTATGAAGGCGAATATCTTCGATGCGCGTAAAGACAACTAAAACGTATACTACTGCGGCGCCGACGGCTTTTCGACTGAACGAGCTGGATAGTAGGCGGTTGTTTTCTTTATTGGGTGTCGGCGCCCTCCTAATTTTACGAAGGCGAATATCTTCAATGCGCTTAAAGACAACTAAAACTTATTCTACTGTGGCGCCGACGGCTTTTCGACTGAACGAGCTGGATAGTCGGCGGTTGTTTTATTTATTGAGTGTGCGTGCCCTCCTATTTTTACGAAGGCGAATATCTTCGATTCGCGTAAAGACAACTAAAACGTATACTACTGCGGTGCCGACGGCTTTTCGACTGAACGAGCTGGATAGTCGGCGGTTGTTTTCTTTATTAGGTGTCGGCGCCCTCCTAATTTTACGAAGGCGAATATCTTCGATGCGCGTAAAGACAACTAAAACTTATACTACTGCGGCGCCGACGGCTTTTCGACTGAACGAGCTGAATAGTCGGCGGTTGCTTTATTTATTGAGTGTGCGTGCCCTCCTATTTTTACGAAGGCGAATATCTTCGATGCGCGTAAAGACAACTAAAACGTATACTACTGCGGCGCCGACGGCTTTTCGACTGAACGAGCTGGATAGTCGGCGGTTGTTTTATTTATTCAGTATGCGTGAACTACTATTTTTACGAAGGCGAATATCTTCGATGCGCGTAAAGACAACTAAAACGTATACTACTGCGGCGCCGACGGCTTTTCGATTGAACGAGCTTGATAGTCGGCGGTTGTTTTATTTATTGAGTGTGCGAGCCCTCCCATTTTTACGAAGGCGAATATCTTCGATGCGCGTAAAGACAACTAAAACGTATACTACTGCGGCGCCGACGGCTTTTCGACTGAACGAGCTGGATAGTCGGCGGTTGTTTTCTTTATTGGGTGTCGGCGCCCTCCTAATTTTACGAAGGCGAATATCTTCGATGCGCGTAAAGACAACTAAAACTTATACTACTGCGGCGCCGACGGCTTTTCGACTGAACGAGCTGAATAGTCGGCGGTTGTTTTATTTATTGGGTGTCGGCGCCCTCCTAATTTTACGAAGGCGAATATCTTCAATGCGCTTAAAGACAACTAAAACTTATTCTACTGTGGCGCCGACGGCTTTTCGACTGAACGAGCTGGATAGTCGGCGGTTGTTTTATTTATTGAGTGTGCGTGCCCTCCTATTTTTACGAAGGCGAATATCTTCGATTCGCGTAAAGACAACTAAAACGTATACTACTGCGGCGCCGACGGCTTTTCGGCTGAACGAGCTGGATAGTCGGCGGTTGTTTTCTTTATTAGGTGTCGGCGCCCTCCTAATTTTACGAAGGCGAATATCTTCGATGCGCGTAAAGACAACTAAAACTTATACTACTGCGGCGCCGACGGCTTTTCGACTGAACGAGCTGAATAGTCGGCGGTTGCTTTATTTATTGAGTGTGCGTGAACTCCTATTTTTACGAAAGCGAATATCTTCGATGCGCGTAAAGACAACTAAAACTTATACTACTGCGGAGCCAACGGCTTTTCGACTGAACGAGCTGGAAAGTCGGCGATTGTTCTATTTATTCAGTGTGCGTGCCCTCCTATTTTTACGAAGGCGAATATCTTCGATGCGCGTAAAGACAACTAAAACGTATACTACTGCGGCGCCGACGGCTTTTCGACTGAACGAGCTGGATAGTCGGCGGTTGTTTTATTTATTCAGTATGCGTGAACTACTATTTTTACGAAGGCGAATATCTTCGATGCGCGTAAAGACAACTAAAACGTATACTACTGCGGCACCGACGGCTTTTCGATTGAACGAGCTTGATAGTCGGCGGTTGTTTTATTTATTGAGTGTGCGAGCCCTCCCATTTTTACGAAGGCGAATATCTTCGATGCGCGTAAAGACAACTAAAACGTATACTACTGCGGCGCCGACGGCTTTTCGACTGAACGAGCTGGATAGTCGGCGGTTGTTTTCTTTATTGGGTGTCGGCGCCCTCCTAATTTTACGAAGGCGAATATCTTCGATGCGCGTAAAGAAAACTAAAACTTATACTACTGCGGCGCCGACGGCTTTTCGACTACACGAGCTGGATAGTCGGCGGTTGTTTTCTTTATTGGGTGTCGGCGCCCTCCTAATTTTACGAAGGCGAATATCTTCGATGCGCGTAAAGACAACTAAAACTTATACTACTGCGGCGCCGACGGCTTTTCGACTGAACGAGCTGAATAGTCGGCGGTTGCTTTATTTATTGAGTGTGCGTGAACTCCTATTTTTACGAAAGCGAATATCTTCGATGCGCGTAAAGACAACTAAAACTTATACTACTGCGGAGCCAACGGCTTTTCGACTGAACGAGCTGGAAAGTCGGCGATTGTTCTATTTGTTGAGTGTGCGTGCCCTCCTATTTTTACGAAGGCGAATATCTTCGATGCGCGTAAAGACAACTAAAACTTATACTACTGCGGCGCCGACGGCTTTTCGACTGAACGAGCTGGATAGTCGGCGGTTGTTTTATTTATTGAGTGTGCGTGAACTCCTATTTTAACGAAGGCGAATATCTTCGATGCGCGTAAAGACAACTAAAACTTATACTACTGCGGCGCCGACGGCTTTTCGACTGAACGAGGTTGATAGTCGGCGGTTGTTTTATTTATTGAGTGTGCGTGAACTCCTATTTTTACGAAGGCGAATACCTTCGATGCGCGTAAAGACAACTAAAACTTATACTACTGCGGCGCCAACGGCTTTTCGACTGAACGAGCTGGATATTCGGCGGTTGTTTTATTTATTGAGTGTGCGTGAACTCCTATTTTTACGAAGGCGAATATCTTCGATGCGCGTAAAGACAACTAAAACGTATACTACTGCGGCGCCGACGGCTTTTCGACTGAACGAGCTGGATAGTCGGCGGTTGTTTTATTTATTCAGTATGCGTGAACTACTATTTTTACGAAGGCGAATATCTTCGATGCGCGTAAAGACAACTAAAACGTATACTACTGCGGCGCCGACGGCTTTTCGATTGAACGAGCTTGATAGTCGGCGGTTGTTTTATTTATTGAGTGTGCGAGCCCTCCCATTTTTACGAAGGCGAATATCTTCGATGCGCGTAAAGACAACTAAAACGTATACTACTGCGGCGCCGACGGCTTTTCGACTGAACGAGCTGGATAGTCGGCGGTTGTTTTCTTTATTGGGTGTCGGCGCCCTCCTAATTTTACGAAGGCGAATATCTTCGATGCGCGTAAAGAAAACTAAAACTTATACTACTGCGGCGCCGACGGCTTTTCGACTACACGAGCTGGATAGTCGGCGGTTGTTTTCTTTATTGGGTGTCGGCGCCCTCCTAATTTTACGAAGGCGAATATCTTCGATGCGCGTAAAGACAACTAAAACTTATACTACTGCGGCGCCGACGGCTTTTCGACTGAACGAGCTGAATAGTCGGCGGTTGCTTTATTTATTGAGTGTGCGTGAACTCCTATTTTTACGAAAGCGAATATCTTCGATGCGCGTAAAGACAACTAAAACTTATACTACTGCGGAGCCAACGGCTTTTCGACTGAACGAGCTGGAAAGTCGGCGATTGTTCTATTTGTTGAGTGTGCGTGCCCTCCTATTTTTACGAAGGCGAATATCTTCGATGCGCGTAAAGACAACTAAAACTTATACTACTGCGGCGCCGACGGCTTTTCGACTGAACGAGCTGGATAGTCGGCGGTTGTTTTATTTATTGAGTGTGCGTGAACTCCTATTTTAACGAAGGCGAATATCTTCGATGCGCGTAAAGACAACTAAAACTTATACTACTGCGGCGCCGACGGCTTTTCGACTGAACGAGGTTGATAGTCGGCGGTTGTTTTATTTATTGAGTGTGCGTGAACTCCTATTTTTACGAAGGCGAATACCTTCGATGCGCGTAAAGACAACTAAAACTTATACTACTGCGGCGCCAACGGCTTTTCGACTGAACGAGCTGGATATTCGGCGGTTGTTTTATTTATTGAGTGTGCGTGAACTCCTATTTTTACGAAAGCGAATATCTTCGATGCGCGTAAAGACAACTAAAACTTATACTACTGCGGAGCCAACGGCTTTTCGACTGAACGAGCTGGAAAGTCGGCGATTGTTCTATTTATTGAGTGTGCGTGCCCTCCTATTTTTACGAAGGCGAATATCTTTGATGCGCGTAAAGACAACTAAAACTTATACTACTGCGGCGCCGACGGCTTTTCGACTGAACGAGCTGGATAGTCAGCGGTTGTTTTATTTATTGAGTGTGCGTGAACTACTATTTTTACGAAGGCGAATACCTTGGATGCGCGTAAAGACAACTAAAACGTATACTACTGCGGCGCCGACGGCTTTTCGATAAACGAGCTTGATAGTCGGCGGTTGTTTTATTTATTGAGTGTGCGTGAACTACTATTTTTACGAAGGCGATTATCTTCGATGCGCGTAAAGACAACTAAAACGTATACTACTGCGGCGCCGACGGCTTTTCGATTGAACGAGCTTGATAGTCGGCGGTTGTTTTATTTATTGAGTGCGCGTGAACTACTATTTTTACGAAGGCGAATATCTTCGAAGCGCGTAAAGACAACTAAAACGTATACTACTGCGGCGCCGACGGCTTTTCGACTGAACCGGCTGGATAGTCGGCGGTTGTTATATTTATTTAGTGTATGTGGCGTCCTATTTTTACGAAGGCGAATATCCTCGATGCGCGTAAAGACAACTAAAACTTATTCTACTGCGGCGCCGATGGCTTTTCGACTGAACCGGCTGGATAGTCGGCGGTTGTTGTATTTACTGAGTGTGCGTGCCCTCCTAATTTCACGAAGGCGAATATCTTCGATGCGCGTAAAGACAACTAAAACTTGTACTACTGCGGCGCCGACGGCTTTTCGACTGAACGAGCTGAATAGTCGGCGGTTGTTTTATTTATTGAGTGTGCGTGCCCTCCTATTTTTACGAAGGCGAGTATCTAAGATGCGCGTAAAGACAACTAAAACTTATAATACTGCGGCGCCGACGGCTTTTCGACTGAACGAGCTGGATAGTCGGCGGTTGTTTTATTTATTGAGTGTGCGTGCCCTCCTATTTTTACGAAGACGATTATCTTCGATGCGCGTAAAGACAACTAAAACTTTTACTACTGCGGCGCCGACGGCTTTTCGACTGAACGAGCTGGATAGTGGGCGGTTGTTTTATTTATTGAGTGTGCGTGCCCTCCTTTTTTACGAAGGGGAATATCTTCGATGCGCGTATAGACAACTAAAACTTATACTACTGCGGCGCCGACGGCTTTTCTACTGAACGAGTTGGATAGTCGGCGGTTGTTTTATTTATTGAGTGTGCGTGCACTCCTTTTTTACGAAGGGGAATATCTTCGATGCGCGTAAAGACAACTAAAACTTTTACTACTGCGGCGCCGACGGCTTTTCTACTGAACGAGTTGGATAGTCGGCGGTTGTTTTATTTATTGAGTGTGCGTGCACTCCTTTTTTACGAAGGGGAATATCTTCGATGCGCGTAAAGACAACTAAAACTTATTCTACTGCGGCGCCGACGGCTTTTCGACTGAACGAGCTGGATAGTGGGCGGTTGTTTTATTTATTGAGTGTGCGTGCCCTCCTTTTTTACGAAGGGGAATATCTTCGATGCGCGTATAGACAACTAAAACTTATACTACTGCGGCGCCGACGGCTTTTCTACTGAACGAGTTGGATAGTCGGCGGTTGTTTTATTTATTGAGTGTGCGTGCACTCCTTTTTTACGAAGGGGAATATCTTCGATGCGCGTAAAGACAACTAAAACTTATTCTACTGCGGCGCCGACGGCTTTTCGACTGAACGAGCTGGATAGTCGGCGGTTGTTTTATTTATTGAGTGTGCGTGCCCTCCTTTTTTACGAAGGGGAATATCTTCGATGCCCGTAAAGACAACTAAAACTTTTACTACTGCGCCGCCGACGGCTTTTCGACTGAACGAGCTGGATAGTCGGCGGTTGTTTTATTTATTGAGTGTGCGTGCCCTACTTTTTTACGAAGGCGAATATCTTCAATGCGCTTAAAGACAACTAAAACTTATACTACTGCGGCGCCGACGGCTTTTCGACTGAACGAGCTGGATAGTCGGCGGTTGTTTTATTTATTGAGTGTGCGCGCCCTCCTTTTTTACGAAGGGGAATATCTTCAATGCGCTTAAAGACAACTAAAACTTATACTACTGCGGCGCCGACGGCTTTTCGACTGAACGAGCTGGATAGTTGGCGGTTGTTTTATTTATTGAGTGTGCGTGCCCTCCTTTTTTACGAAGGGGAATATCTTCGATGCGCGTATAGACAACTAAAACTTATACTACTGCGGCGCCGACGGCTTTTCGACTGAACGAGCTGGATAGTCGGCGGTTGTTTTATTTATTGAGTGTGCGTGCCGTCCTTTTTTACGAAGCGGAATATCTTCGATGCGCGTAAAGACAACTAAAACTTTTACTACTGCGGCGCCGACGGCTTTTCGACTGAACGAGCTGGATAGTCGGCGGTTGTTTTATTTATTGAGTGTGCGTGCCCTCCTTTTTTACGAAGGCGAATATCTTCAATGCGCTTAAAGACAACTAAAACTTATACTACTGCGGCGCCGACGGCTTTTCGACAGAACGAGCTGGATAGTCGGCGGTTGTATTATTTATTGAGTGTGCGTGCCCTCCTATTTTTACGAAGACGATTATCTTCGATGCGCGTAAAGACAACTAAAACTTATACTACTGCGGCGCCGACGACTTTTTGACTTAACGAGCTGGATAGTCGGCGGTTGTTTAATTTATTGGGTGTGCATGCGCGTAAAGACAACTAAAACTTATACTACTGCGGCGCCGACGGCTTTTCGACTGAACGAGCTGGATAGTCGGCGGTTGATTTATTTATTGAGTGTGCGTGCCCTCCTATTTTTACGAAGACGAATATCTTCGATACGCGATAAGACAACTAAAACTTTTACCACTGCGGCGCCGACGGCTTTTCGACTGAACGAGCTGGATAGTCGGCGGTTGTTTTATTTATTGAGTGTGCGTGCCCTCCTATTTTTACGAAGGCGAATATCTTCAATGCGCGTAAAGACAACTAAAACTTTTACTACTTCGGCGCCGACGGCTTTTCGACTGTACGAGCTGGATAGTCGGCGGTTGTTTTATTTATTGAGTTTGCGTGCCCTCCTATTTTTACGAAGGGGAATATCTTCGATGCGAGTATAGACAACTAAAACTTATACTACTGCGGCGCCGACGGCTTTTCGATTGAACGAGCTGGATAGTCGGCGGTTGTTTTATTTATTGAGTGTGCGTGAACTCCTATTTTTACGAAGGCGAATATCTTCGATGCGCCTAAAGACAACTAAAACTTATACTACTGCGGCGCCGACGGCTTTTCGACTGAACGAGGTTGATAGTCGGCGGTTGTTTTATTTATTGAGTGTGCGTCAACTACTATTTTTACGAAGGGGAATATCTTCGATGCGCGTAAAGACAACTAAAACTTATTCTACTGCGGCGCCGACGGCTTTTCGACTGAACGAGCTGGATAGTGGGCGGTTGTTTTATTTATTGAGTGTGCGTGCCCTCCTTTTTTACGAAGGGGAATATCTTCGATGCGCGTATAGACAACTAAAACTTATACTACTGCGGCGCCGACGGCTTTTCTACTGAACGAGTTGGATAGTCGGCGGTTGTTTTATTTATTGAGTGTGCGTGCACTCCTTTTTTACGAAGGGGAATATCTTCGATGCGCGTAAAGACAACTAAAACTTATTCTACTGCGGCGCCGACGGCTTTTCGACTGAACGAGCTGGATAGTCGGCGGTTGTTTTATTTATTGAGTGTGCGTGCCCTCCTTTTTTACGAAGGGGAATATCTTCGATGCCCGTAAAGACAACTAAAACTTTTACTACTGCGCCGCCGACGGCTTTTCGACTGAACGAGCTGGATTGTCGGCGGTTGTTTTATTTATTGAGTGTGCGTGCCCTACTTTTTTACGAAGGCGAATATCTTCAATGCGCTTAAAGACAACTAAAACTTATACTACTGCGGCGCCGACGGCTTTTCGACTGAACGAGCTGGATAGTCGGCGGTTGTTTTATTTATTGAGTGTGCGCGCCCTCCTTTTTTACGAAGGGGAATATCTTCAATGCGCTTAAAGACAACTAAAACTTATACTACTGCGGCGCCGACGGCTTTTCGACTGAACGAGCTGGATAGTTGGCGGTTGTTTTATTTATTGAGTGTGCGTGCCCTCCTTTTTTACGAAGGGGAATATCTTCGATGCGCGTATAGACAACTAAAACTTATACTACTGCGGCGCCGACGGCTTTTCGACTGAACGAGCTGGATAGTCGGCGGTTGTTTTATTTATTGAGTGTGCGTGCCGTCCTTTTTTACGAAGGGGAATATCTTCGATGCGCGTAAAGACAACTAAAACTTTTACTACTGCGGCGCCGACGGCTTTTCGACTGAACGAGCTGGATAGTCGGCGGTTGTTTTATTTATTGAGTGTGCGTGCCCTCCTTTTTTACGAAGGCGAATATCTTCAATGCGCTTAAAGACAACTAAAACTTATACTACTGCGGCGCCGACGGCTTTTCGACAGAACGAGCTGGATAGTCGGCGGTTGTATTATTTATTGAGTGTGCGTGCCCTCCTATTTTTACGAAGACGATTATCTTCGATGCGCGTAAAGACAACTAAAACTTATACTACTGCGGCGCCGACGACTTTTTGACTTAACGAGCTGGATAGTCGGCGGTTGTTTAATTTATTGGGTGTGCATGCGCGTAAAGACAACTAAAACTTATACTACTGCGGCGCCGACGGCTTTTCGACTGAACGAGCTGGATAGTCGGCGGTTGATTTATTTATTGAGTGTGCGTGCCCTCCTATTTTTACGAAGACGAATATCTTCGATACGCGATAAGACAACTAAAACTTTTACCACTGCGGCGCCGACGGCTTTTCGACTGAACGAGCTGGATAGTCGGCGGTTGTTTTATTTATTGAGTGTGCGAGCCCTCCCATTTTTACGAAGGCGAATATCTTCGATGCGCGTAAAGACAACTAAAACGTATACTACTGCGGCGCCGACGGCTTTTCGACTGAACGAGCTGGATAGTCGGCGGTTGTTTTCTTTATTGGGTGTCGGCGCCCTCCTAATTTTACGAAGGCGAATATCTTCGATGCGCGTAAAGACAACTAAAACTTATACTACTGCGGCGCCGACGGCTTTTCGACTGAACGAGCTGAATAGTCGGCGGTTGTTTTATTTATTGGGTGTCGGCGCCCTCCTAATTTTACGAAGGCGAATATCTTCAATGCGCTTAAAGACAACTAAAACTTATTCTACTGTGGCGCCGACGGCTTTTCGACTGAACGAGCTGGATAGTCGGCGGTTGTTTTATTTATTGAGTGTGCGTGCCCTCCTATTTTTACGAAGGCGAATATCTTCGATTCGCGTAAAGACAACTAAAACGTATACTACTGCGGCGCCGACGGCTTTTCGACTGAACGAGCTGGATAGTCGGCGGTTGTTTTCTTTATTAGGTGTCGGCGCCCTCCTAATTTTACGAAGGCGAATATCTTCGATGCGCGTAAAGACAACTAAAACTTATACTACTGCGGCGCCGACGGCTTTTCGACTGAACGAGCTGAATAGTCGGCGGTTGCTTTATTTATTGAGTGTGCGTGAACTCCTATTTTTACGAAAGCGAATATCTTCGATGCGCGTAAAGACAACTAAAACTTATACTACTGCGGAGCCAACGGCTTTTCGACTGAACGAGCTGGAAAGTCGGCGATTGTTCTATTTATTCAGTGTGCGTGCCCTCCTATTTTTACGAAGGCGAATATCTTCGATGCGCGTAAAGACAACTAAAACGTATACTACTGCGGCGCCGACGGCTTTTCGACTGAACGAGCTGGATAGTCGGCGGTTGTTTTATTTATTCAGTATGCGTGAACTACTATTTTTACGAAGGCGAATATCTTCGATGCGCGTAAAGACAACTAAAACGTATACTACTGCGGCGCCGACGGCTTTTCGATTGAACGAGCTTGATAGTCGGCGGTTGTTTTATTTATTGAGTGTGCGAGCCCTCCCATTTTTACGAAGGCGAATATCTTCGATGCGCGTAAAGACAACTAAAACGTATACTACTGCGGCGCCGACGGCTTTTCGACTGAACGAGCTGGATAGTCGGCGGTTGTTTTCTTTATTGGGTGTCGGCGCCCTCCTAATTTTACGAAGGCGAATATCTTCGATGCGCGTAAAGAAAACTAAAACTTATACTACTGCGGCGCCGACGGCTTTTCGACTGAACGAGCTGAATAGTCGGCGGTTGTTTTATTTATTGAGTGTGCGTGCCCTCCTATTTTCACGAAGGCGAGTATCTAAGATGCGCGTAAAGACAACTAAAACTTATACTACTGCGGCGCCGACGGCTTTTCGACTGAACGAGCTGGATAGTCGGCGGTTGTTTTATTTATTGAGTGTGCGTGCACTCCTATTTTTACGAAGGCGAATATCTTGAATGCGCTTAAAGACAACTAAAACTTATTCTACTGCGGCGCCGACGGCTTTTCGACTGAACGAGCTGGATAGTCGGCGGTTGTTTTATTTATTGAGTGTGCGTGCCCTCCTATTTTTACGAAGGCGAATATCTTCGATGCGCGTAAAGACAACTAAAACGTATACTACTGCGGCGCCGACGGCTTTTCGACTACACGAGCTGGATAGTCGGCGGTTGTTTTCTTTATTGGGTGTCGGCGCCCTCCTAATTTTACGAAGGCGAATATCTTCGATGCGCGTAAAGACAACTAAAACTTATACTACTGCGGCGCCGACGGCTTTTCGACTGAACGAGCTGAATAGTCGGCGGTTGCTTTATTTATCGAGTGTGCGTGAACTCCTATTTTTACGAAAGCGAATATCTTCGATGCGCGTAAAGACAACTAAAACTTATACTACTGCGGAGCCAACGGCTTTTCGACTGAACGAGCTGGAAAGTCGGCGATTGTTCTATTTGTTGAGTGTGCGTGCCCTCCTATTTTTACGAAGGCGAATATCTTCGATGCGCGTAAAGACAACTAAAACTTATACTACTGCGGCGCCGACGGCTTTTCGACTGAACGAGCTGGATAGTCGGCGGTTGTTTTATTTATTGAGTGTGCGTGAACTCCTATTTTAACGAAGGCGAATATCTTCGATGCGCGTAAAGACAACTAAAACTTATACTACTGCGGCGCCGACGGCTTTTCGACTGAACGAGGTTGATAGTCGGCGGTTGTTTTATTTATTGAGTGTGCGTGAACTCCTATTTTTACGAAGGCGAATACCTTCGATGCGCGTAAAGACAACTAAAACTTATACTACTGCGGCGCCAACGGCTTTTCGACTGAACGAGCTGGATATTCGGCGGTTGTTTTATTTATTGAGTGTGCGTGAACTCCTATTTTTACGAAAGCGAATATCTTCGATGCGCGTAAAGACAACTAAAACTTATACTACTGCGGAGCCAACGGCTTTTCGACTGAACGAGCTGGAAAGTCGGCGATTGTTCTATTTATTGAGTGTGCGTGCCCTCCTATTTTTACGAAGGCGAATATCTTCGATGCGCGTAAAGACAACTAAAACTTATACTACTGCGGCGCCGACGGCTTTTCGACTGAACGAGCTGGATAGTCAGCGGTTGTTTTATTTATTGAGTGTGCGTGAACTACTATTTTTACGAAGGCGAATACCTTGGATGCGCGTAAAGACAACTAAAACGTATACTACTGCGGCGCCGACGGCTTTTCGATAAACGAGCTTGATAGTCGGCGGTTGTTTTATTTATTGAGTGTGCGTGAACTACTATTTTTACGAAGGCGATTATCTTCGATGCGCGTAAAGACAACTAAAACGTATACTACTGCGGCGCCGACGGCTTTTCGATTGAACGAGCTTGATAGTCGGCGGTTGTTTTATTTATTGAGTGTGCGTGAACTACTATTTTTACGAAGGCGATTATCTTCGATGCGCGTAAAGACAACTAAAACGTATACTACTGCGGCGCCGACGGCTTTTCGATTGAACGAGCTTGATAGTCGGCGGTTGTTTTATTTATTGAGTGCGCGTGAACTACTATTTTTACGAAGGGGAATATCTTCGATGCGAGTATAGACAACTAAAACTTATACTACTGCGGCGCCGACGGCTTTTCGATTGAACGAGCTGGATAGTCGGCGGTTGTTTTATTTATTGAGTGTGCGTGAACTCCTATTTTTACGAAGGCGAATATCTTCGATGCGCCTAAAGACAACTAAAACTTATACTACTGCGGCGCCGACGGCTTTTCGACTGAACGAGGTTGATAGTCGGCGGTTGTTTTATTTATTGAGTGTGCGTCAACTACTATTTTTACGAAGGGGAATATCTTCGATGCGCGTAAAGACAACTAAAACTTATTCTACTGCGGCGCCGACGGCTTTTCGACTGAACGAGCTGGATAGTGGGCGGTTGTTTTATTTATTGAGTGTGCGTGCCCTCCTTTTTTACGAAGGGGAATATCTTCGATGCGCGTATAGACAACTAAAACTTATACTACTGCGGCGCCGACGGCTTTTCTACTGAACGAGTTGGATAGTCGGCGGTTGTTTTATTTATTGAGTGTGCGTGCACTCCTTTTTTACGAAGGGGAATATCTTCGATGCGCGTAAAGACAACTAAAACTTATTCTACTGCGGCGCCGACGGCTTTTCGACTGAACGAGCTGGATAGTCGGCGGTTGTTTTATTTATTGAGTGTGCGTGCCCTCCTTTTTTACGAAGGGGAATATCTTCGATGCCCGTAAAGACAACTAAAACTTTTACTACTGCGCCGCCGACGGCTTTTCGACTGAACGAGCTGGATTGTCGGCGGTTGTTTTATTTATTGAGTGTGCGTGCCCTCCTTTTTTACGAAGGCGAATATCTTCAATGCGCTTAAAGACAACTAAAACTTATACTACTGCGGCGCCGACGGCTTTTCGACAGAACGAGCTGGATAGTCGGCGGTTGTATTATTTATTGAGTGTGCGTGCCCTCCTATTTTTACGAAGACGATTATCTTCGATGCGCGTAAAGACAACTAAAACTTATACTACTGCGGCGCCGACGACTTTTTGACTTAACGAGCTGGATAGTCGGCGGTTGTTTAATTTATTGGGTGTGCATGCGCGTAAAGACAACTAAAACTTATACTACTGCGGCGCCGACGGCTTTTCGACTGAACGAGCTGGATAGTCGGCGGTTGATTTATTTATTGAGTGTGCGTGCCCTCCTATTTTTACGAAGACGAATATCTTCGATACGCGATAAGACAACTAAAACTTTTACCACTGCGGCGCCGACGGCTTTTCGACTGAACGAGCTGGATAGTCGGCGGTTGTTTTATTTATTGAGTGTGCGAGCCCTCCCATTTTTACGAAGGCGAATATCTTCGATGCGCGTAAAGACAACTAAAACGTATACTACTGCGGCGCCGACGGCTTTTCGACTGAACGAGCTGGATAGTCGGCGGTTGTTTTCTTTATTGGGTGTCGGCGCCCTCCTAATTTTACGAAGGCGAATATCTTCGATGCGCGTAAAGACAACTAAAACTTATACTACTGCGGCGCCGACGGCTTTTCGACTGAACGAGCTGAATAGTCGGCGGTTGTTTTATTTATTGGGTGTCGGCGCCCTCCTAATTTTACGAAGGCGAATATCTTCAATGCGCTTAAAGACAACTAAAACTTATTCTACTGTGGCGCCGACGGCTTTTCGACTGAACGAGCTGGATAGTCGGCGGTTGTTTTATTTATTGAGTGTGCGTGCCCTCCTATTTTTACGAAGGCGAATATCTTCGATTCGCGTAAAGACAACTAAAACGTATACTACTGCGGCGCCGACGGCTTTTCGACTGAACGAGCTGGATAGTCGGCGGTTGTTTTCTTTATTAGGTGTCGGCGCCCTCCTAATTTTACGAAGGCGAATATCTTCGATGCGCGTAAAGACAACTAAAACTTATACTACTGCGGCGCCGACGGCTTTTCGACTGAACGAGCTGAATAGTCGGCGGTTGCTTTATTTATTGAGTGTGCGTGAACTCCTATTTTTACGAAAGCGAATATCTTCGATGCGCGTAAAGACAACTAAAACTTATACTACTGCGGAGCCAACGGCTTTTCGACTGAACGAGCTGGAAAGTCGGCGATTGTTCTATTTATTCAGTGTGCGTGCCCTCCTATTTTTACGAAGGCGAATATCTTCGATGCGCGTAAAGACAACTAAAACGTATACTACTGCGGCGCCGACGGCTTTTCGACTGAACGAGCTGGATAGTCGGCGGTTGTTTTATTTATTCAGTATGCGTGAACTACTATTTTTACGAAGGCGAATATCTTCGATGCGCGTAAAGACAACTAAAACGTATACTACTGCGGCGCCGACGGCTTTTCGATTGAACGAGCTTGATAGTCGGCGGTTGTTTTATTTATTGAGTGTGCGAGCCCTCCCATTTTTACGAAGGCGAATATCTTCGATGCGCGTAAAGACAACTAAAACGTATACTACTGCGGCGCCGACGGCTTTTCGACTGAACGAGCTGGATAGTCGGCGGTTGTTTTATTTATTGAGTGTGCGTGAACTCCTATTTTAACGAAGGCGAATATCTTCGATGCGCGTAAAGACAACTAAAACTTATACTACTGCGGCGCCGACGGCTTTTCGACTGAACGAGGTTGATAGTCGGCGGTTGTTTTATTTATTGAGTGTGCGTGAACTCCTATTTTTACGAAGGCGAATACCTTCGATGCGCGTAAAGACAACTAAAACTTATACTACTGCGGCGCCAACGGCTTTTCGACTGAACGAGCTGGATATTCGGCGGTTGTTTTATTTATTGAGTGTGCGTAAACTCCTATTTTTACGAAAGCGAATATCTTCGATGCGCGTAAAGACAACTAAAACTTATACTACTGCGGAGCCAACGGCTTTTCGACTGAACGAGCTGGAAAGTCGGCGATTGTTCTATTTATTGAGTGTGCGTGCCCTCCTATTTTTACGAAGGCGAATATCTTCGATGCGCGTAAAGACAACTAAAACTTATACTACTGCGGCGCCGACGGCTTTTCGACTGAACGAGCTGGATAGTCAGCGGTTGTTTTATTTATTGAGTGTGTGTGAACTACTATTTTTACGAAGGCGAATACCTTGGATGCGCGTAAAGACAACTAAAACGTATACTACTGCGGCGCCGACGGCTTTTCGATAAACGAGCTTGATAGTCGGCGGTTGTTTTATTTATTGAGTGTGCGTGAACTACTATTTTTACGAAGGCGATTATCTTCGATGCGCGTAAAGACAACTAAAACGTATACTACTGCGGCGCCGACGGCTTTTCGATTGAACGAGCTTGATAGTCGGCGGTTGTTTTATTTATTGAGTGCGCGTGAACTACTATTTTTACGAAGGCGAATATCTTCGAAGCGCGTAAAGACAACTAAAACGTATACTACTGCGGCGCCGACGGCTTTTCGACTGAACCGGCTGGATAGTCGGCGGTTGTTATATTTATTTAGTGTATGTGGCGTCCTATTTTTACGAAGGCGAATATCCTCGATGCGCGTAAAGACAACTAAAACTTATACTACTGCGGCGCCGATGGCTTTTCGACTGAACCGGCTGGATAGTCGGCGGTTGTTGTATTTACTGAGTGTGCGTGCCCTCCTAATTTCACGAAGGCGAATATCTTCGATGCGCGTAAAGACAACTAAAACTTGTACTACTGCGGCGCCGACGGCTTTTCGACTGAACGAGCTGAATAGTCGGCGGTTGTTTTATTTATTGAGTGTGCGTGCCCTCCTATTTTTACGAAGGCGAGTATCTAAGATGCGCGTAAAGACAACTAAAACTTATACTACTGCGGCGCCGACGGCTTTTCGACTGAACGAGCTGGATAGTCGGCGGTTGTTTTATTTATTGAGTGTGCGTGCCCTCCTATTTTTACGAAGACGATTATCTTCGATGCGCGTAAAGACAACTAAAACTTTTACTACTGCGGCGCCGACGGCTTTTCGACTGAACGAGCTGGATAGTGGGCGGTTGTTTTATTTATTGAGTGTGCGTGCCCTCCTTTTTTACGAAGGGGAATATCTTCGATGCGCGTATAGACAACTAAAACTTATACTACTGCGGCGCCGACGGCTTTTCTACTGAACGAGTTGGATAGTCGGCGGTTGTTTTATTTATTGAGTGTGCGTGCACTCCTTTTTTACGAAGGGGAATATCTTCGATGCGCGTAAAGACAACTAAAACTTTTACTACTGCGGCGCCGACGGCTTTTCTACTGAACGAGTTGGATAGTCGGCGGTTGTTTTATTTATTGAGTGTGCGTGCACTCCTTTTTTACGAAGGGGAATATCTTCGATGCGCGTAAAGACAACTAAAACTTATTCTACTGCGGCGCCGACGGCTTTTCGACTGAACGAGCTGGATAGTGGGCGGTTGTTTTATTTATTGAGTGTGCGTGCCCTCCTTTTTTACGAAGGGGAATATCTTCGATGCGCGTATAGACAACTAAAACTTATACTACTGCGGCGCCGACGGCTTTTCTACTGAACGAGTTGGATAGTCGGCGGTTGTTTTATTTATTGAGTGTGCGTGCACTCCTTTTTTACGAAGGGGAATATCTTCGATGCGCGTAAAGACAACTAAAATTTTTCTACTGCGGCGCCGACGGCTTTTCGACTGAACGAGCTGGATAGTCGGCGGTTGTTTTATTTATTGAGTGTGCGTGCCCTCCTTTTTTACGAAGGGGAATATCTTCGATGCCCGTAAAGACAACTAAAACTTTTACTACTGCGCCGCCGACGGCTTTTCGACTGAACGAGCTGGATAGTCGGCGGTTGTTTTATTTATTGAGTGTGCGTGCCCTACTTTTTTACGAAGGCGAATATCTTCAATGCGCTTAAAGACAACTAAAACTTATACTACTGCGGCGCCGACGGCTTTTCGACTGAACGAGCTGGATAGTCGGCGGTTGTTTTATTTATTGAGTGTGCGCGCCCTCCTTTTTTACGAAGGGGAATATCTTCAATGCGCTTAAAGACAACTAAAACTTATACTACTGCGGCGCCGACGGCTTTTCGACTGAACGAGCTGGATAGTTGGCGGTTGTTTTATTTATTGAGTGTGCGTGCCCTCCTTTTTTACGAAGGGGAATATCTTCGATGCGCGTATAGACAACTAAAACTTATACTACTGCGGCGCCGACGGCTTTTCGACTGAACGAGCTGGATAGTCGGCGGTTGTTTTATTTATTGAGTGTGCGTGCCGTCCTTTTTACGAAGGGGAATATCTTCGATGCGCGTAAAGACAACTAAAACATTTACTACTGCGGCGCCGACGGCTTTTCGACTGAACGAGCTGGATAGTCGGCGGTTGTTTTATTTATTGAGTGTGCGTGCCCTCCTTTTTTACGAAGGCGAATATCTTCAATGCGCTTAAAGACAACTAAAACTTATACTACTGCGGCGCCGACGGCTTTTCGACAGAACGAGCTGGATAGTCGGCGGTTGTATTATTTATTGAGTGTGCGTGCCCTCCTATTTTTACGAAGACGATTATCTTCGATGCGCGTAAAGACAACTAAAACTTATACTACTGCGGCGCCGACGACTTTTTGACTTAACGAGCTGGATAGTCGGCGGTTGTTTAATTTATTGGGTGTGCATGCGCGTAAAGACAACTAAAACTTATACTACTGCGGCGCCGACGGCTTTTCGACTGAACGAGCTGGATAGTCGGCGGTTGATTTATTTATTGAGTGTGCGTGCCCTCCTATTTTTACGAAGACGAATATCTTCGATACGCGATAAGACAACTAAAACTTTTACCACTGCGGCGCCGACGGCTTTTCGACTGAACGAGCTGGATAGTCGGCGGTTGTTTTATTTATTGAGTGTGCGTGCCCTCCTATTTTTACGAAGGCGAATATCTTCAATGCGCGTAAAGACAACTAAATCTTTTACTACTTCGGCGCCGACGGCTTTTCGACTGTACGAGCTGGATAGTCGGCGGTTGTTTTATTTATTGAGTTTGCGTGCCCTCCTATTTTTACGAAGGGGAATATCTTCGATGCGAGTATAGACAACTAAAACTTATACTACTGCGGCGCCGACGGCTTTTCGATTGAACGAGCTGGATAGTCGGCGGTTGTTTTATTTATTGAGTGTGCGTGAACTCCTATTTTTACGAAGGCGAATATCTTCGATGCGCCTAAAGACAACTAAAACTTATACTACTGCGGCGCCGACGGCTTTTCGACTGAACGAGCTGGATAGTGGGCGGTTGTTTTATTTATTGAGTGTGCGTGCCCTCCTTTTTTACGAAGGGGAATATCTTCGATGCGCGTATAGACAACTAAAACTTATACTACTGCGGCGCCGACGGCTTTTCTACTGAACGAGTTGGATAGTCGGCGGTTGTTTTATTTATTGAGTGTGCGTGCACTCCTTTTTTACGAAGGGGAATATCTTCGATGCGCGTAAAGACAACTAAAACTTATTCTACTGCGGCGCCGACGGCTTTTCGACTGAACGAGCTGGATAGTCGGCGGTTGTTTTATTTATTGAGTGTGCGTGCCCTCCTTTTTTACGAAGGGGAATATCTTCGATGCCCGTAAAGACAACTAAAACTTTTACTACTGCGCCGCCGACGGCTTTTCGACTGAACGAGCTGGATAGTCGGCGGTTGTTTTATTTATTGAGTGTGCGTGCCCTACTTTTTTACGAAGGCGAATATCTTCAATGCGCTTAAAGACAACTAAAACTTATACTACTGCGGCGCCGACGGCTTTTCGACTGAACGAGCTGGATATTCGGCGGTTGTTTTATTTATTGAGTGTGCGCGCCCTCCTTTTTTACGAAGGGGAATATCTTCAATGCGCTTAAAGACAACTAAAACTTATACTACTGCGGCGCCGACGGCTTTTCGACTGAACGAGCTGGATAGTTGGCGGTTGTTTTATTTATTGAGTGTGCGTGCCGTCCTTTTTTACGAAGGGGAATATCTTCGATGCGCGTAAAGACAACTAAAACTTTTACTACTGCGGCGCCGACGGCTTTTCGACTGAACGAGCTGGATAGTCGGCGGTTGTTTTATTTATTGAGTGTGCGTGCCCTCCTTTTTTACGAAGGCGAATATCTTCAATGCGCTTAAAGACAACTAAAACTTATACTACTGCGGCGCCGACGGCTTTTCGACAGAACGAGCTGGATAGTCGGCGGTTGTATTATTTATTGAGTGTGCGTGCCCTCCTATTTTTACGAAGACGATTATCTTCGATGCGCGTAAAGACAACTAAAACTTATACTACTGCGGCGCCGACGACTTTTTGACTTAACGAGCTGGATAGTCGGCGGTTGTTTAATTTATTGGGTGTGCATGCGCGTAAAGACAACTAAAACTTATACTACTGCGGCGCCGACGGCTTTTCGACTGAACGAGCTGGATAGTCGGCGGTTGATTTATTTATTGAGTGTGCGTGCCCTCCTATTTTTACGAAGACGAATATCTTCGATACGCGATAAGACAACTAAAACTTTTACCACTGCGGCGCCGACGGCTTTTCGACTGAACGAGCTGGATAGTCGGCGGTTGTTTTATTTATTGAGTGTGCGTGCCCTTCTATTTTTACGAAGGCGAATATCTTCAATGCGCGTAAAGACAACTAAAACTTTTACTACTTCGGCGCCGACGGCTTTTCGACTGTACGAGCTGGATAGTCGGCGGTTGTTTTATTTATTGAGTTTGCGTGCCCTCCTATTTTTACGAAGGGGAATATCTTCGATGCGAGTATAGACAACTAAAACTTATACTACTGCGGCGCCGACGGCTTTTCGATTGAACGAGCTGGATAGTCGGCGGTTGTTTTATTTATTGAGTGTGCGTGAACTCCTATTTTTACGAAGGCGAATATCTTCGATGCGCCTAAAGACAACTAAAACTTATACTACTGCGGCGCCGACGGCTTTTCGACTGAACGAGGTTGATAGTCGGCGGTTGTTTTATTTATTGAGTGTGCGTCAACTACTATTTTTACGAAGGGGAATATCTTCGATGCGCGTAAAGACAACTAAAACTTATTCTACTGCGGCGCCGACGGCTTTTCGACTGAACGAGCTGGATAGTGGGCGGTTGTTTTATTTATTGAGTGTGCGTGCCCTCCTTTTTTACGAAGGGGAATATCTTCGATGCGCGTATAGACAACTAAAACTTATACTACTGCGGCGCCGACGGCTTTTCTACTGAACGAGTTGGATAGTCGGCGGTTGTTTTATTTATTGAGTGTGCGTGCACTCCTTTTTTACGAAGGGGAATATCTTCGATGCGCGTAAAGACAACTAAAACTTATTCTACTGCGGCGCCGACGGCTTTTCGACTGAACGAGCTGGATAGTCGGCGGTTGTTTTATTTATTGAGTGTGCGTGCCCTCCTTTTTTACGAAGGGGAATATCTTCGATGCCCGTAAAGACAACTAAAACTTTTACTACTGCGCCGCCGACGGCTTTTCGACTGAACGAGCTGGATAGTCGGCGGTTGTTTTATTTATTGAGTGTGCGTGCCCTACTTTTTTACGAAGGCGAATATCTTCAATGCGCTTAAAGACAACTAAAACTTATACTACTGCGGCGCCGACGGCTTTTCGACTGAACGAGCTGGATAGTCGGCGGTTGTTTTATTTATTGAGTGTGCGCGCCCTCCTTTTTTACGAAGGGGAATATCTTCAATGCGCTTAAAGACAACTAAAACTTATACTACTGCGGCGCCGACGGCTTTTCGACTGAACGAGCTGGATAGTTGGCGGTTGTTTTATTTATTGAGTGTGCGTGCCCTCCTTTTTTACGAAGGGGAATATCTTCGATGCGCGTATAGACAACTAAAACTTATACTACTGCGGCGCCGACGGCTTTTCGACTGAACGAGCTGGATAGTCGGCGGTTGTTTTATTTATTGAGTGTGCGTGCCGTCCCTTTTTACGAAGGGGAATATCTTCGATGCGCGTAAAGACAACTAAAACTTTTACTACTGCGGCGCCGACGGCTTTTCGACTGAACGAGCTGGATAGTCGGCGGTTGTTTTATTTATTGAGTGTGCGTGCCCTCCTTTTTTACGAAGGCGAATATCTTCAATGCGCTTAAAGACAACTAAAACTTATACTACTGCGGCGCCGACGGCTTTTCGACAGAACGAGCTGGATAGTCGGCGGTTGTATTATTTATTGAGTGTGCGTGCCCTCCTATTTTTACGAAGACGATTATCTTCGATGCGCGTAAAGACAACTAAAACTTATACTACTGCGGCGCCGACGACTTTTTGACTTAACGAGCTGGATAGTCGGCGGTTGTTTAATTTATTGGGTGTGCATGCGCGTAAAGACAACTAAAACTTATACTACTGCGGCGCCGACGGCTTTTCGACTGAACGAGCTGGATAGTCGGCGGTTGATTTATTTATTGAGTGTGCGTGCCCTCCTATTTTTACGAAGACGAATATCTTCGATACGCGATAAGACAACTAAAACTTTTACTACTGCGGCGCCGACGGCTTTTCGACTGAACGAGCTGGATAGTCGGCGGTTGTTTTATTTATTGAGTGTGCGTGCCCTCCTATTTTTACGAAGGCGAATATCTTCAATGCGCGTAAAGACAACTAAAACTTTTACTACTTCGGCGCCGACGGCTTTTCGACTGTACGAGCTGGATAGTCGGCGGTTGTTTTATTTATTGAGTTTGCGTGCCCTCCTATTTTTACGAAGGGGAATATCTTCGATGCGAGTATAGACAACTAAAACTTATACTACTGCGGCGCCGACGGCTTTTCGACTGAACGAGCTGGATAGTCGGCGGTTGTTTTATTTATTGAGTGTGCGTGAACTCCTATTTTTACGAAGGCGAATATCTTCGATGCGCCTAAAGACAACTAAAACTTATACTACTGCGGCGCCGACGGCTTTTCGACTGAACGAGGTTGATAGTCGGCGGTTGTTTTATTTATTGAGTGTGCGTCAACTACTATTTTTACGAAGGCGAATATCTTCGATGCGCGTAAAGACAACTAAAACGTATGCTACTGCGGCGCCGACGGCTTTTCGATTGAACGAGCTTGATAGTCGGCGGTTGTTTTATTTATTGAGTGTGCGTGAACTACTATTTTTACGAAGGCGAATATCTTCGATGCGCGTAAAGACAACTAAAACGTATACTACTGCGGCGCCGACGGCTTTTCGATTGAACGAGCTTGATAGTCGGCGGTTGTTTTATTTATTGAGTGTGCGTGAACTACTATTTTTACGAAGGCGAATATCTTCGATGCGCGTAAAGACAACTAAAACGTATACTACTGCGGCGCCGACGGCTTTTCGACTGAACCTGCTGGATAGTGGGCGGTTGTTATATTTATTTAGTGTGCGTGCCCTCCTATTTTAACGAAGGCGAATATCTTCGATGCGCGTAAAGACAACTAAAACGTATACTACTGCGGCGCCGACGGCTTTTCGACTGAACCGGCTGGATAGTCGGCGGTTGTTATATTTATTTAGTGTGTGTGGCGTCCTATTTTTACGAAGGCGAATATCCTCGATGCGCGTAAAGACAACTAAAACTTATACTACTGCGGCGCCGACGGCTTTTCGACTGAACCGGATGGATAGTCGGCGGTTGTTGTATTTACTTAGTGTGTGTGGCGTCCTATTTTTACGAAGGCGAATATCTTAGATCCGCGGTACAGACATAAAAAACTCACACTACTACGGCGCCGACGGCTTTTCGACTGAACGAGCTGTATAGTCGCCGGTTGTTTTATTTACTGTGTGTGCGTGCCCTCCTATTTTTACGAAGGCGAATATCCTCGATGCGCGTAAAGACAACTAAAACTTTTACTACTGCGGCGCCGACGGCTTTTCGGCTGAACGAGCTGGATAGTCGGCGGTTGTTTTCTTTATAGGGTGTGCATGCCTCCTATTTTTACGAAGGCGAATACCTTCGATGCGCCTAAAGACAACTAAAACTTATACTACTGCGGCGCCGACGGCTTTTCGACTGAACGAGCTTGATAGTCGGCGGTTGTTTTATTTATTGAGTGTGCGTGAACTCCTATTTTTACGAAGGTGAATATCTTCGATGCGCGTAAAGACAACTAAAACTTATACTACTGCGGCGCCAACGGCTTTTCGACTGAACGAGCTGGAAAGTCGGCGATTGTTCTATTTATTGAGTGTGCGTGCCTTCCTATTTTTACGAAGGCGAATATCTTCAATGCGCTTAAAGACAACTAAAACTTATACTACTGCGGCGCCGACGGCTTTTCGACTGAACGAGCTGGATAGTTGGCGGTTGTTTTATTTATTGAGTGTGCGTGCCCTCCTTTTTTACGAAGGGGAATATCTTCGATGCGCGTATAGACAACTAAAACTTATACTACTGCGGCGCCGACGGCTTTTCGACTGAACGAGCTGGATAGTCGGCGGTTGTTTTATTTATTGAGTGTGCGTGCCGTCCTTTTTTACGAAGGGGAATATCTTCGATGCGCGTAAAGACAACTAAAACTTTTACTACTGCGGCGCCGACGGCTTTTCGACTGAACGAGCTGGATAGTCGGCGGTTGTTTTATTTATTGAGTGTGCGTGCCCTCCTATTTTTACGAAGGCGAATATCTTCAATGCGCGTAAAGACAACTAAAACTTTTACTACTTCGGCGCCGACGGCTTTTCGACTGTACGAGCTGGATAGTCGGCGGTTGTTTTATTTATTGAGTTTGCGTGCCCTCCTATTTTTACGAAGGGGAATATCTTCGATGCGAGTATAGACAACTAAAACTTATACTACTGCGGCGCCGACGGCTTTTCGTCTGAACGAGCTGGATAGTCGGCGGTTGTTTTATTTATTGAGTGTGCGTGAACTCCTATTTTTACGAAGGCGAATATCTTCGATGCGCCTAAAGACAACTAAAACTTATACTACTGCGGCGCCGACGGCTTTTCGACTGAACGAGGTTGATAGTCGGCGGTTGTTTTATTTATTGAGTGTGCGTCAACTACTATTTTTACGAAGGGGAATATCTTCGATGCGCGTAAAGACAACTAAAACTTATTCTACTGCGGCGCCGACGGCTTTTCGACTGAACGAGCTGGATAGTGGGCGGTTGTTTTATTTATTGAGTGTGCGTGCCCTCCTTTTTTACGAAGGGGAATATCTTCGATGCGCGTATAGACAACTAAAACTTATACTACTGCGGCGCCGACGGCTTTTCTACTGAACGAGTTGGATAGTCGGCGGTTGTTTTATTTATTGAGTGTGCGTGCACTCCTTTTTTACGAAGGGGAATATCTTCGATGCGCGTAAAGACAACTAAAACTTATTCTACTGCGGCGCCGACGGCTTTTCGACTGAACGAGCTGGATAGTCGGCGGTTGTCTTATTTATTGAGTGTGCGTGCCCTACTTTTTTACGAAGGCGAATATCTTCAATGCGCTTAAAGACAACTAAAACTTATACTACTGCGGCGCCGACGGCTTTTCGACTGAACGAGCTGGATAGTCGGCGGTTGTTTTATTTATTGAGTGTGCGTGCCCTACTTTTTTACGAAGGCGAATATCTTCAATGCGCTTAAAGACAACTAAAACTTATACTACTGCGGCGCCGACGGCTTTTCGACTGAACGAGCTGGATAGTCGGCGGTTGTTTTATTTATTGAGTGTGCGTGCCCTACTTTTTTACGAAGGCGAATATCTTCAATGCGCTTAAAGACAACTAAAACTTATTCTACTGCGGCGCCGACGGCTTTTCGACTGAACGAGCTGGATAGTCGGCGGTTGTTTTATTTATTGAGTGTGCGTGCCCTACTTTTTTACGAAGGCGAATATCTTCAATGCGCTTAAAGACAACTAAAACTTATACTACTGCGGCGCCGACGGCTTTTCGACTGAACGAGCTGGATAGTCGGCGGTTGTTTTATTTATTGAGTGTGCGCGCCCTCCTTTTTTACGAAGGGGAATATCTTCAATGCGCTTAAAGACAACTAAAACTTATACTACTGCGGCGCCGACGGCTTTTCGACTGAACGAGCTGGATAGTCGGCGGTTGTTTTATTTATTGAGTGTGCGCGCCCTCCTTTTTACGAAGGGGAATATCTTCAATGCGCTTAAAGACAACTAAAACTTATACTACTGCGGCGCCGACGGCTTTTCGACTGAACGAGCTGGATAGTCGGCGGTTGTTTTATTTATTGAGTGTGCGCGCCCTCCTTTTTTACGAAGGGGAATATCTTCAATGCGCTTAAAGACAACTAAAACTTATTCTACTGCGGCGCCGACGGCTTTTCGACTGAACGAGCTGGATAGTCGGCGGTTGTTTTATTTATTGAGTGTGCGTGCCCTACTTTTTTACGAAGGGGAATATCTTCAATGCGCTTAAAGACAACTAAAACTTATACTACTGCGGCGCCGACGGCTTTTCGACTGAACGAGCTGGATAGTCGGCGGTTGTTTTATTTATTGAGTGTGCGCGCCCTCCTTTTTTACGAAGGGGAATATCTTCAATGCGCTTAAAGACAACTAAAACTTATTCTACTGCGGCGCCGACGGCTTTTCTACTGAACGAGTTGGATAGTCGGCGGTTGTTTTATTTATTGAGTGTGCGTGCCCTCCTTTTTTACGAAGGGGAATATCTTCGATGCCCGTAAAGACAACTAAAACTTTTACTACTGCGCCGCCGACGGCTTTTCGACTGAACGAGCTGGATAGTCGGCGGTTGTTTTATTTATTGAGTGTGCGTGCCCTACTTTTTTACGAAGGCGAATATCTTCAATGCGCTTAAAGACAACTAAAACTTATACTACTGCGGCGCCGACGGCTTTTCGACTGAACGAGCTGGATAGTCGGCGGTTGTTTTATTTATTGAGTGTGCGCGCCCTCCTTTTTTACGAAGGGGAATATCTTCAATGCGCTTAAAGACAACTAAAACTTATACTACTGCGGCGTCGACGGCTTTTCGACTGAACGAGCTGGATAGTTGGCGGTTGTTTTATTTATTGAGTGTGCGTGCCCTCCTTTTTTACGAAGGGGAATATCTTCGATGCGCGTATAGACAACTAAAACTTATACTACTGCGGCGCCGACGGCTTTTCGACTGAACGAGCTGGATAGTCGGCGGTTGTTTTATTTATTGAGTGTGCGTGCCGTCCTTTTTTACGAAGGGGAATATCTTCGATGCGCGTAAAGACAACTAAAACTTTTACTACTGCGGCGCCGACGGCTTTTCGACTGAACGAGCTGGATAGTCGGCGGTTGTTTTATTTATTGAGTGTGCGTGCCCTCCTTTTTTACGAAGGCGAATATCTTCAATGCGCTTAAAGACAACTAAAACTTATACTACTGCGGCGCCGACGGCTTTTCGACAGAACGAGCTGGATAGTCGGCGGTTGTATTATTTATTGAGTGTGCGTGCCCTCCTATTTTTACGAAGACGATTATCTTCGATGCGCGTAAAGACAACTAAAACTTATACTACTGCGGCGCCGACGACTTTTTGACTTAACGAGCTGGATAGTCGGCGGTTGTTTAATTTATTGGGTGTGCATGCGCGTAAAGACAACTAAAACTTATACTACTGCGGCGCCGACGGCTTTTCGACTGAACGAGCTGGATAGTCGGCGGTTGATTTATTTATTGAGTGTGCGTGCCCTCCTATTTTTACGAAGACGAATATCTTCGATACGCGATAAGACAACTAAAACTTTTACTACTGCGGCGCCGACGGCTTTTCGACTGAACGAGCTGGATAGTCGGCGGTTGTTTTATTTATTGAGTGTGCGTGCCCTCCTATTTTTACGAAGGCGAATATCTTCAATGCGCGTAAAGACAACTAAAACTTTTACTACTTCGGCGCCGACGGCTTTTCGACTGTACGAGCTGGATAGTCGGCGGTTGTTTTATTTATTGAGTTTGCGTGCCCTCCTATTTTTACGAAGGGGAATATCTTCGATGCGAGTATAGACAACTAAAACTTATACTACTGCGGCGCCGACGGCTTTTCGACTGAACGAGCTGGATAGTCGGCGGTTGTTTTATTTATTGAGTGTGCGTGAACTCCTATTTTTATGAAGGCGAATATCTTCGATGCGCCTAAAGACAACTAAAACTTATACTACTGCGGCGCCGACGGCTTTTCGACTGAACGAGGTTGATAGTCGGCGGTTGTTTTATTTATTGAGTGTGCGTCAACTACTATTTTTACGAAGGCGAATATCTTCGATGCGCGTAAAGACAACTAAAACGTATGCTACTGCGGCGCCGACGGCTTTTCGATTGAACGAGCTTGATAGTCGGCGGTTGTTTTATTTATTGAGTGTGCGTGAACTACTATTTTTACGAAGGCGAATATCTTCGATGCGCGTAAAGACAACTAAAACGTATACTACTGCGGCGCCGACGGCTTTTCGATTGAACGAGCTTGATAGTCGGCGGTTGTTTTATTTATTGAGTGTGCGTGAACTACTATTTTTACGAAGGCGAATATCTTCGATGCGCGTAAAGACAACTAAAACGTATACTACTGCGGCGCCGACGGCTTTTCGACTGAACCTGCTGGATAGTGGGCGGTTGTTATATTTATTTAGTGTGCGTGCCCTCCTATTTTAACGAAGGCGAATATCTTCGATGCGCGTAAAGACAACTAAAACGTATACTACTGCGGCGCCGACGGCTTTTCGACTGAACCGGCTGGATAGTCGGCGGTTGTTATATTTATTTAGTGTGTGTGGCGTCCTATTTTTACGAAGGCGAATATCCTCGATGCGCGTAAAGACAACTAAAACTTATACTACTGCGGCGCCGACGGCTTTTCGACTGAACCGGATGGATAGTCGGCGGTTGTTGTATTTACTTAGTGTGTGTGGCGTCCTATTTTTACGAAGGCGAATATCTTAGATCCGCGGTACAGACATAAAAAACTCACACTACTACGGCGCCGACGGCTTTTCGACTGAACGAGCTGTATAGTCGCCGGTTGTTTTATTTACTGTGTGTGCGTGCCCTCCTATTTTTACGAAGGCGAATATCCTCGATGCGCGTAAAGACAACTAAAACTTTTACTACTGCGGCGCCGACGGCTTTTCGGCTGAACGAGCTGGATAGTCGGCGGTTGTTTTCTTTATAGGGTGTGCATGCCTCCTATTTTTACGAAGGCGAATACCTTCGATGCGCCTAAAGACAACTAAAACTTATACTACTGCGGCGCCGACGGCTTTTCGACTGAACGAGCTTGATAGTCGGCGGTTGTTTTATTTATTGAGTGTGCGTGAACTCCTATTTTTACGAAGGTGAATATCTTCGATGCGCGTAAAGACAACTAAAACTTATACTACTGCGGCGCCAACGGCTTTTCGACTGAACGAGCTGGAAAGTCGGCGATTGTTCTATTTATTGAGTGTGCGTGCCTTCCTATTTTTACGAAGGCGAATATCTTCGATGCGCGTAAAGACCACTAAAACTTATACTACTGCGGCGCCGACGGCTTTTCGACTGAACGAGCTGGATAGTCGGCGGTTGTTTTATTTATTGAGTGTGCGTGCCCTCCTATTTTTACGAAGACGATTATCTTCGATGCGCGTAAAGACAACTAAAACTTATACTACTGCGGCGCCGACGGCTTTTCGACTGAACGAGCTGGATAGTCGGCGGTTGATTTATTTATTGAGTGTGCGTGCCCTCCTATTTTTACGAAGACGAATATCTTCGATGCGCGTATAGACAACTAAAACTTATACTACTGCGGCGCCGACGGCTTTTCGACTGAACGAGCTGGATAGTCGGCGGTTGTATTATTTATTGAGTGTGCGTGCCCTCCTATTTTTACGAAGACGATTATCTTCGATGCGCGTAAAGACAACTAAAACTTATACTACTGCGGCGCGGACGGCTTTTTGACTTAACGAGCTGGATAGTCGGCGGTTGTTTTATTTATTGGGTGTGCATGCGCGTAAAGACAACTAAAACTTATACTACAGAAGCGCGGACGGCTTTTCGACTGAACGAGCTGGATAGTCGGAGGTTGTTTTATTTATTGGGTGTGCGTGCCCTCCTATTTTTACGAAGGCGAATATCTTCGATGCGCGTAAAGACAACTAAAACTTATACTACTGCGGCGCCGACGGCTTTTCGACTGAACGAGCTGGACAGTCGGCAGTTGTTTTATTTATTGAGTGTGCGTGCCCTCCTATTTTATACGAATGCGAATATCTTAAATGCGCTTAAAGACAACTAAAACTTATACTACTGCGGCGCCGACGGCTTTTCGCCTGAACGAGCTGGACAGTCGGCAGTTGTTTTATTTATTGAGTGTGCGTGCCCTCCTATTTTTACGAAGGCGAATATCTTCGATGCGCGTAAAGACAACTAAAACTTATACAACTGCGGCGCCGACGGCTTTTCGACTGAACGAGCTGGATAGTCGGCGGTTGTTTTATTTATTGAGTGTGCGTGAACTCCTATTTTTACGAAGGCGAATATCTTCGATGCGCGTAAAGACAACTAAAACTTATACTACTGCGGCGCCAACGGCTTTTTGACTGAACGAGCTGGAAAGTCGGCGATTGTTCTATTTTTTGAGGGTGCGTGCCCTCCTATTTTTACGAAGGCAAATATCTTCGATGCGCGTAAAGACAACTAAAACTTATACTACTGCGGCGCCGACGGCTTTTCGACTGAACGAGCTTGATAGTCGGCGGTTGTTTTATTTATTGAGTGTGCGTGAACTACTATTTTCACGAAGGCGAAAATCTTCGTTGCGCGTAAAGACAACTAAAACGTATACTACTGCGGCGCCGACGGCTTTTCGATTGAACGAGCTTGATAGTCGGCGGTTGTTTTATTTATTGAGTGTGCGTGCCCTCCTGTTTTTACGAAGGCGAATATCTTCGATGCGCGTAAAGACAACTAAAACGTATACTACTGCGGGGCCGACGGCTTTTCGACTGAACCGGCTGGATAGTCGGCGGTTGTTATATTTATTTAGTGTGTGTGGCGTCCTATTTTTACGAGGGCGAATATCTTAGATCCGCGGCAACGACATAAAAAGCTCATACTACTACGGCGCCGACGGCTTTTCGACTGAACGAGCTGGATAGTCGCCGGATGTTTTATTTATTGTGTGTGCGTGCCCTCCTATTTTTACGAAGGCGAACATCTTCGATGCGCGTAAAGACAACTAAAACTTTTACTACTGCGGCGCCGACGGCTTTTCGACTGAACGAGCTGGATAGTCGGCGGTTGTTTTATTTATTGAGTGTTCGTGAACTCCTATTTTTACGAAGGCGAATATCTTCGATGCGCGTAAAGACGACTAAAGCTTATACTACTGCGGCGCCGACGGCTTTTCGACTGAACGAGCTGGATAGTCGGCGGTTGTTTTATTTATTGAGTGTGCGTGCCCTCCTATTTTAACGAAGGCGAATATCTTCGATGCGCGTAAAGACAACTAAAACTTATACTACTGCAGCGCCGACGGCTTTTCGACTTAACGAGCTCGATAGTCGGCGGTTGTTTTATTTACTGGGTGTGCGTGCCCTCCTATTTTTATGAAGGCGAATATCTTCGATGCGCGTAAAGACAACTAAATCTTATACTACTGCGGCGCCGACTGCTTTTCGACTTAACGAGCTGGATAGTCGGCGGTTGTTTTATTTATTCGGTGTGCTTGCCCTCCTATTTTTACGAAGGCGAATATCTTCGATGCGCGTAAAGACAACTAAAACTTATACTACTGCGGCGCCGACAGCTTTTCGACTTAACGAGCTGGATAGTTGCCGGTTGTTTTATTTATTGAGTGTCGGTGCCCACCTAATTTTTCCAAAGGCGAATATCTTCGATTTGCGTAAAGAGTACTATAAACTTATACTACTGCGGCGCCGACAGCTTTTCGACTGAACGAGATGGATAGTCACCAGTTATTTTATTTATTGAGTGTGCATGCCCTCCTATTTTTACGAAGGCGAATATCTTAGATCCGCGGTACCGACACAAAAAAGTTATACTACTGCGGCGCCGACGGCTTTTCGATTGAACGAGCTGGATAGTCTGCGGGTATTTTATTTATTGAGTGTGCGTGCCCTCCTACTTTTACGAAGGCGAATATCTTAGATCCGTGGTACCGACATCAAAAACTTATTCTACTACGGCGCTGACGGCTTTTCGACTGAACAAGCTGGATAGTCACCGGTTGTTTCATTTATTGAATATGCGCGCCCTCCTATTTTTACGAAGGCGAATATCTTCAATGCGCGTAAAGACAACTAAAACTTATACTTGTGCGGCGCCGACGGCTTTTCGACTGAACGAGCTGAATAGTCGGCGGTTGCTTTATTTATTGAGTGTGCGTGAACTCCTATTTTTACGAAAGCGAATATCTTCGATGCGCGTAAAGACAACTAAAACTTATACTACTGCGGAGCCAACGGCTTTTCGACTGAACGAGCTGGATAGTCGGCGGTTGTTTTATTTATTGAGTGTGCGTGCCCTACTTTTTTACGAAGGCGAATATCTTCAATGCGCTTAAAGACAACTAAAACTTATACTACTGCGGCGCCGACGGGTTTTCGACTGAACGAGCTGGATAGTCGGCGGTTGTTTTATTTATTGAGTGTGCGTGCCCTCCTTTTTTACGAAGGGGAATATCTTCAATGCGCTTAAAGACAACTAAAACTTATACTACTGCGGCGCCGACGGCTTTTCGACTGAACGAGCTGGATAGTTGGCGGTTGTTTTATTTATTGAGTGTGCGTGCCCTCCTTTTTTACGAAGGCGAATATCTTCGATGCGCGTAAAGACAACTAAAACGTATACTACTGCGGCGCCGACGGCTTTTCGATTGAACGAGCTTGATAGTCGGCGGTTGTTATATTTATTGAGTGTGCGAGCCCTCCCATTTTTACGAAGGCGAATATCTTCGATGCGCGTAAAGACAACTAAAACGTATACTACTGCGGCGCCGACGGCTTTTCGACTGAACGAGCTGGATAGTAGGCGGTTGTTTTCTTTATTGGGTGTCGGCGCCCTCCTAATTTTACGAAGGCGAATATCTTCAATGCGCTTAAAGACAACTAAAACTTATTATACTGCGGCGCCGACGGCTTTTCGACTGAACGAGCTGGATAGTCGGCGGTTGTTTTCTTTATTGGGTGTCGGCGCCCTCCTAATTTTACGAAGGCGAATATCTTCGATGCGCGTAAGGACAACTAAAACGTATACTACTGCGGCGCCGACGGCTTTTCGACTGAACGAGCTGGATAGTCGGCGGTTGTTTTATTTATTCAGTATGCGTGAACTACTATTTTTACGAAGGCGAATATCTTCGATGCGCGTAAAGACAACTAAAACGTATACTACTACGGTGCCGACGGCTATTCCACTGAACGAGCTGAATAGTCGGCGGTTGTTTTATTTATTGAGTGTGCGTGCCCTCCTATTTTTACGAAGGCGAGTATCTAAGATGCGCGTAAAGACAACTAAAACTTATACTACTGCGGCGCCGACGGCTTTTCGACTGAACGAGCTGGATAGTCGGCGGTTGTTTTATTTATTGAGTGTGCGTGCACTCCTATTTTTACGAAGGCGAATATCTTCAATGCGCTTAGAGACAACTAAAACTTATTCTACTGCGGCGCCGACGGCTTTTCGACTGAACGAGCTGGATAGTCGGCGGTTGTTTTATTTATTGAGTGTGCGTGCACTCCTATTTTTACGAAGGCGAATATCTTCGATGCGCGTAAAGACAACTAAAACGTATACTACTGCGGCGCCGACGGCTTTTCGACTGAACGAGCTGGATAGTCGGCGGTTGTTTTATTTATTGAGTGTGCGAGCCCTCCCATTTTTATGAAGGCGAATATCTTCGATGCGCGAAAAGACAACTAAAACGTATACTACTGCGGCGCCGACGGCTTTTCGACTGAACGAGCTGGATAGTCGGCGGTTGTTTTCTTTATTGGGTGTCGGCGCCCTCCTAATTTTACGAAGGCGAATATCTTCGATGCGCGTAAAGACAACTAAAACGTATACTACTGCGGCGCCGACGGCTTTTCGATTGAACGAGCTTGATAGTCGGCGGTTGTTATATTTATTGAGTGTGCGAGCCCTCCCATTTTTACGAAGGCGAATATCTTCGATGCGCGTAAAGACAACTAAAACGTATACTACTGCGGCGCCGACGGCTTTTCGACTGAACGAGCTGGATAGTAGGCGGTTGTTTTCTTTATTGGGTGTCGGCGCCCTCCTAATTTTACGAAGGCGAATATCTTCAATGCGCTTAAAGACAACTAAAACTTATTATACTGCGGCGCCGACGGCTTTTCGACTGAACGAGCTGGATAGTCGGCGGTTGTTTTCTTTATTGGGTGTCGGCGCCCTCCTAATTTTACGAAGGCGAATATCTTCGATGCGCGTAAGGACAACTAAAACGTATACTACTGCGGCGCCGACGGCTTTTCGACTGAACGAGCTGGATAGTCGGCGGTTGTTTTATTTATTCAGTATGCGTGAACTACTATTTTTACGAAGGCGAATATCTTCGATGCGCGTAAAGACAACTAAAACGTATACTACTACGGTGCCGACGGCTATTCCACTGAACGAGCTGAATAGTCGGCGGTTGTTTTATTTATTGAGTGTGCGTGCCCTCCTATTTTTACGAAGGCGAGTATCTAAGATGCGCGTAAAGACAACTAAAACTTATACTACTGCGGCGCCGACGGCTTTTCGACTGAACGAGCTGGATAGTCGGCGGTTGTTTTATTTATTGAGTGTGCGAGCCCTCCCATTTTTATGAAGGCGAATATCTTCGATGCGCGTAAAGACAACTAAAACGTATACTACTGCGGCGCCGACGGCTTTTCGACTGAACGAGCTGGATAGTAGGCGGTTCTTTTCTTTATTGGGTGTCGGCGCCCTCCTAATTTTACGAAGGCGAATATCTTCAATGCGCTTAAAGACAACTAAAACTTATTCTACTGTGGCGCCGACGGCTTTTCGACTGAACGAGCTGGATAGTCGGCGGTTGTTTTATTTATTGAGTGTGCGTGCTCTCCTATTTTTACGAAGGCGAATATCTTCGATTCGCGTAAAGACAACTAAAACGTATACTACTGCGGCGCCGACGGCTTTTCGACTGAACGAGCTGGATAGTCGGCGGTTGTTTTCTTTATTGGGTGTCGGCGCCCTCCTAATTTTACGAAGGCGAATATCTTCGATGCGCGTAAAGACAACTAAAACGTATACTACTGCGGCGCCGACGGCTTTTCGATTGAACGAGCTTGATAGTCGGCGGTTGTTATATTTATTGAGTGTGCGAGCCCTCCCATTTTTACGAAGGCGAATATCTTCGATGCGCGTAAAGACAACTAAAACGTATACTACTGCGGCGCCGACGGCTTTTCGACTGAACGAGCTGGATAGTAGGCGGTTGTTTTCTTTATTGGGTGTCGGCGCCCTCCTAATTTTACGAAGGCGAATATCTTCAATGCGCTTAAAGACAACTAAAACTTATTATACTGCGGCGCCGACGGCTTTTCGACTGAACGAGCTGGATAGTCGGCGGTTGTTTTCTTTATTGGGTGTCAGCGCCCTCCTAATTTTACGAAGGCGAATATCTTCGATGCGCGTAAGGACAACTAAAACGTATACTACTGCGGCGCCGACGGCTTTTCGACTGAACGAGCTGGATAGTCGGCGGTTGTTTTATTTATTCAGTATGCGTGAACTACTATTTTTACGAAGGCGAATATCTTCGATGCGCGTAAAGACAACTAAAACGTATACTACTACGGTGCCGACGGCTATTCCACTGAACGAGCTGAATAGTCGGCGGTTGTTTTATTTATTGAGTGTGCGTGCCCTCCTATTTTTACGAAGGCGAGTATCTAAGATGCGCGTAAAGACAACTAAAACTTATACTACTGCGGCGCCGACGGCTTTTCGACTGAACGAGCTGGATAGTCGGCGGTTGTTTTATTTATTGAGTGTGCGTGCACTCCTATTTTTACGAAGGCGAATATCTTCAATGCGCTTAGAGACAACTAAAACTTATTCTACTGCGGCGCCGACGGCTTTTCGACTGAACGAGCTGGATAGTCGGCGGTTGTTTTATTTATTGAGTGTGCGTGCACTCCTATTTTTACGAAGGCGAATATCTTCGATGCGCGTAAAGACAACTAAAACGTATACTACTGCGGCGCCGACGGCTTTTCGACTGAACGAGCTGGATAGTCGGCGGTTGTTTTATTTATTGAGTGTGCGAGCCCTCCCATTTTTATGAAGGCGAATATCTTCGATGCGCGTAAAGACAACTAAAACGTATACTACTGCGGCGCCGACGGCTTTTCGACTGAACGAGCTGGATAGTAGGCGGTTGTTTTCTTTATTGGGTGTCGGCGCCCTCCTAATTTTACGAAGGCGAATATCTTCAATGCGCTTAAAGACAACTAAAACTTATTCTACTGTGGCGCCGACGGCTTTTCGACTGAACGAGCTGGATAGTCGGCGGTTGTTTTATTTATTGAGTGTGCGTGCTCTCCTATTTTTACGAAGGCGAATATCTTCGATTCGCGTAAAGACAACTAAAACGTATACTACTGCGGCGCCGACGGCTTTTCGACTGAACGAGCTGGATAGTCGGCGGTTGTTTTCTTTATTGGGTGTCGGCGCCCTCCTAATTTTACGAAGGCGAATATCTTCGATGCGCGTAAAGACAACTAAAACTTATACTACTGCGGCGCCGACGGCTTTTCGACTGAACGAGCTGAATAGTCGGCGGTTGCTTTATTTATTGAGTGTGCGTGAACTCCTATTTTTACGAAAGCGAATATCTTCGATGCGCGTAAAGACAACTAAAACTTATACTACTGCGGAGCCAACGGCTTTTCGACTGAACGAGCTGGAAAGTCGGCGATTGTTCTATTTATTCAGTGTGCGTGCCCTCCTATTTTTACGAAGGCGAATATCTTCGATGCGCGTAAAGACAACTAAAACGTATACTACTGCGGCGCCGACGGCTTTTCGACTGAACGAGCTGGATAGTCGGCGGTTGTTTTATTTATTCAGTATGCGTGAACTACTATTTTTACGAAGGCGAATATCTTCGATGCGCGTAAAGACAACTAAAACGTATACTACTGCGGCGCCGACGGCTTTTCGACTGAACGAGCTGGATAGTCGGCGGTTGTTTTCTTTATTGGGTGTCGGCGCCCTCCTAATTTTACGAAGGCGAATATCTTCGATGCGCGTAAAGACAACTAAAACTTATACTACTGCGGCGCCGACGGCTTTTCGACTGAACGAGCTGAATAGTCGGCGGTTGTTTTATTTATTGAGTGTGCGTGCCCTCCTATTTTCACGAAGGCGAGTATCTAAGATGCGCGTAAAGACAACTAAAACTTATACTACTGCGGCGCCGACGGCTTTTCGACTGAACGAGCTGGATAGTCGGCGGTTGTTTTATTTATTGAGTGTGCGTGCACTCCTATTTTTACGAAGGCGAATATCTTCAATGCGCTTAAAGACAACTAAAACTTATTCTACTGCGGCGCCGACGGCTTTTCGACTGAACGAGCTGGAAAGTCGGAGGTTGTTTTATTTATTGAGTGTGCGTGCCCTCCTATTTTTACGAAGGCGAATATCTTGATGCGCGTAAAGACAACTAAAACGTATACTACTGCGGCGCCGACGGCTTTTCGACTGAACGAGCTGGATAGTCGGCGGTTGTTTTCTTTATTGGGTGTCGGCGCCCTCCTAATTTTACGAAGGCGAATATCTTCGATGCGCGTAAAGACAACTAAAACTTATACTACTGCGGCGCCGACGGCTTTTCGACTGAACGAGCTGAATAGTCGGCGGTTGCTTTATTTATTGAGTGTGCGTGAACTCCTATTTTTACGAAAGCGAATATCTTCGATGCCCGTAAAGACAACTAAAACTTATACTACTGCGGAGCCAACGGCTTTTCGACTGAACGAGCTGGAAAGTCGGCGATTGTTCTATTTGTTGAGTGTGCGTGCCCTCCTATTTTTACGAAGGCGAATATCTTCGATGCGCGTAAAGGCAACTAAAACTTATACTACTGCGGCGCCGACGGCTTTTCGACTGAACGAGCTGGATAGTCGGCGGTTGTTTTATTTATTGAGTGTGCGTCAACTCCTATTTTAACGAAGGCGAATATCTTCGATGCGCGTAAAGACAACTAAAACTTATACTACTGCGGCGCCGACGGCTTTTCGACTGAACGAGGTTGATAGTCGGCGGTTGTTTTATTTATTGAGTGTGCGTGAACTCCTATTTTTACGAAGGCGAATACCTTCGATGCGCGTAAAGACAACTAAAACTTATACTACTGCGGCGCCAACGGCTTTTCGACTGAACGAGCTGGATATTCGGCGGTTGTTTTATTTATTGAGTGTGCGTGAACTCCTATTTTTACGAAAGCGAATATCTTCGATGCGCGTAAAGACAACTAAAACTTATACTACTGCGGAGCCAACGGCTTTTCGACTGAACGAGCTGGAAAGTCGGCGATTGTTCTATTTATTGAGTGTGCGTGCCCTCCTATTTTTACGAAGGCGAATATCTTCGATGCGCGTAAAGACAACTAAAACTTATACTACTGCGGCGCCGACGGCTTTTCGACTGAACGAGGTTGATAGTCGGCGGTTGTTTTATTTATTGAGTGTGCGTGCCCTCCTTTTTTACGAAGGCGAATATCTTCAATGCGCTTAAAGACAACTAAAACTTATACTACTGCGGCGCCGACGGCTTTTCGACAGAACGAGCTGGATAGTCGGCGGTTGTATTATTTATTGAGTGTGCGTGCCCTCCTATTTTTACGAAGACGATTATCTTCGATGCGCGTAAAGACAACTAAAACTTATACTACTGCGGCGCCGACGACTTTTTGACTTAACGAGCTGGATAGTCGGCGGTTGTTTAATTTATTGGGTGTGCATGCGCGTAAAGACAACTAAAACTTATACTACTGCGGCGCCGACGGCTTTTCGACTGAACGAGCTGGATAGTCGGCGGTTGATTTATTTATTGAGTGTGCGTGCCCTCCTATTTTTACGAAGACGAATATCTTCGATACGCGATAAGACAACTAAAACTTTTACTACTGCGGCGCCGACGGCTTTTCGACTGAACGAGCTGGATAGTCGGCGGTTGTTTTATTTATTGAGTGTGCGTGCCCTCCTATTTTTACGAAGGCGAATATCTTCAATGCGCGTAAAGACAACTAAAACTTTTACTACTTCGGCGCCGACGGCTTTTCGACTGTACGAGCTGGATAGTCGGCGGTTGTTTTATTTATTGAGTTTGCGTGCCCTCCTATTTTTACGAAGGGGAATATCTTCGATGCGAGTATAGACAACTAAAACTTATACTACTGCGGCGCCGACGGCTTTTCGACTGAACGAGCTGGATAGTCGGCGGTTGTTTTATTTATTGAGTGTGCGTGAACTCCTATTTTTACGAAGGCGAATATCTTCGATGCGCCTAAAGACAACTAAAACTTATACTACTGCGGCGCCGACGGCTTTTCGACTGAACGAGGTTGATAGTCGGCGGTTGTTTTATTTATTGAGTGTGCGTCAACTACTATTTTTACGAAGGCGAATATCTTCGATGCGCGTAAAGACAACTAAAACGTATGCTACTGCGGCGCCGACGGCTTTTCGATTGAACGAGCTTGATAGTCGGCGGTTGTTTTATTTATTGAGTGTGCGTGAACTACTATTTTTACGAAGGCGAATATCTTCGATGCGCGTAAAGACAACTAAAACGTATACTACTGCGGCGCCGACGGCTTTTCGATTGAACGAGCTTGATAGTCGGCGGTTGTTTTATTTATTGAGTGTGCGTGAACTACTATTTTTACGAAGGCGAATATCTTCGATGCGCGTAAAGACAACTAAAACGTATACTACTGCGGCGCCGACGGCTTTTCGACTGAACCTGCTGGATAGTGGGCGGTTGTTATATTTATTTAGTGTGCGTGCCCTCCTATTTTAACGAAGGCGAATATCTTCGATGCGCGTAAAGACAACTAAAACGTATACTACTGCGGCGCCGACGGCTTTTCGACTGAACCGGCTGGATAGTCGGCGGTTGTTATATTTATTTAGTGTGTGTGGCGTCCTATTTTTACGAAGGCGAATATCCTCGATGCGCGTAAAGACAACTAAAACTTATACTACTGCGGCGCCGACGGCTTTTCGACTGAACCGGATGGATAGTCGGCGGTTGTTGTATTTACTTAGTGTGTGTGGCGTCCTATTTTTACGAAGGCGAATATCTTAGATCCGCGGTACAGACATAAAAAACTCACACTACTACGGCGCCGACGGCTTTTCGACTGAACGAGCTGTATAGTCGCCGGTTGTTTTATTTACTGTGTGTGCGTGCCCTCCTATTTTTACGAAGGCGAATATCCTCGATGCGCGTAAAGACAACTAAAACTTTTACTACTGCGGCGCCGACGGCTTTTCGGCTGAACGAGCTGGATAGTCGGCGGTTGTTTTCTTTATAGGGTGTGCATGCCTCCTATTTTTACGAAGGCGAATACCTTCGATGCGCCTAAAGACAACTAAAACTTATACTACTGCGGCGCCGACGGCTTTTCGACTGAACGAGCTTGATAGTCGGCGGTTGTTTTATTTATTGAGTGTGCGTGAACTCCTATTTTTACGAAGGTGAATATCTTCGATGCGCGTAAAGACAACTAAAACTTATACTACTGCGGCGCCAACGGCTTTTCGACTGAACGAGCTGGAAAGTCGGCGATTGTTCTATTTATTGAGTGTGCGTGCCTTCCTATTTTTACGAAGGCGAATATCTTCGATGCGCGTAAAGACCACTAAAACTTATACTACTGCGGCGCCGACGGCTTTTCGACTGAACGAGCTGGATAGTCGGCGGTTGTTTTATTTATTGAGTGTGCGTGCCCTCCTATTTTTACGAAGACGATTATCTTCGATGCGCGTAAAGACAACTAAAACTTATACTACTGCGGCGCCGACGGCTTTTCGACTGAACGAGCTGGATAGTCGGCGGTTGATTTATTTATTGAGTGTGCGTGCCCTCCTATTTTTACGAAGACGAATATCTTCGATGCGCGTATAGACAACTAAAACTTATACTACTGCGGCGCCGACGGCTTTTCGACTGAACGAGCTGGATAGTCGGCGGTTGTATTATTTATTGAGTGTGCGTGCCCTCCTATTTTTACGAAGACGATTATCTTCGATGCGCGTAAAGACAACTAAAACTTATACTACTGCGGCGCGGACGGCTTTTTGACTTAACGAGCTGGATAGTCGGCGGTTGTTTTATTTATTGGGTGTGCATGCGCGTAAAGACAACTAAAACTTATACTACAGAAGCGCGGACGGCTTTTCGACTGAACGAGCTGGATAGTCGGAGGTTGTTTTATTTATTGGGTGTGCGTGCCCTCCTATTTTTACGAAGGCGAATATCTTCGATGCGCGTAAAGACAACTAAAACTTATACTACTGCGGCGCCGACGCCTTTTCGACTGAACGAGCTGGACAGTCGGCAGTTGTTTTATTTATTGAGTGTGCGTGCCCTCCTATTTTATACGAATGCGAATATCTTAAATGCGCTTAAAGACAACTAAAACTTATACTACTGCGGCGCCGACGGCTTTTCGCCTGAACGAGCTGGACAGTCGGCAGTTGTTTTATTTATTGAGTGTGCGTGCCCTCCTATTTTTACGAAGGCGAATATCTTCGATGCGCGTAAAGACAACTAAAACTTATACAACTGCGGCGCCGACGGCTTTTCGACTGAACGAGCTGGATAGTCGGCGGTTGTTTTATTTATTGAGTGTGCGTGCCCTCCTGTTTTTACGAAGGCGAATATCTTCGATGCGCGTAAAGACAACTAAAACGTATACTACTGCGGGGCCGACGGCTTTTCGACTGAACCGGCTGGATAGTCGGCGGTTGTTATATTTATTTAGTGTGTGTTTCGTCCTATTTTTACGAGGGCGAATATCTTAGATCCGCGGCAACGACATAAAAAGCTCATACTACTACGGCGCCGACGGCTTTTCGACTGAACGAGCTGGATAGTCGCCGGATGTTTTATTTATTGTGTGTGCGTGCCCTCCTATTTTTACGAAGGCGAACATCTTCGATGCGCGTAAAGACAACTAAAACTTTTACTACTGCGGCGCCGACGGCTTTTCGACTGAACGAGCTGGATAGTCGGCGGTTGTTTTATTTATTGAGTGTTCGTGAACTCCTATTTTTACGAAGGCGAATATCCTCGATGCGCGTAAAGACGACTAAAGCTTATACTACTGCGGCGCCGACGGCTTTTCGACTGAACGAGCTGGATAGTCGGCGGTTGTTTTATTTATTGAGTGTGCGTGCCCTCCTATTTTAACGAAGGCGAATATCTTCGATGCGCGTAAAGACAACTAAAACTTATACTACTGCAGCGCCGACGGCTTTTCGACTTAACGAGCTCGATAGTCGGCGGTTGTTTTATTTATTGGGTGTGCGTGCCCTCCTATTTTTATGAAGGCGAATATCTTCGATGCGCGTAAAGACAACTAAATCTTATACTACTGCGGCGCCGACTGCTTTTCGACTTAACGAGCTGGATAGTCGGCGGTTGTTTTATTTATTCGGTGTGCGTGCCCTCCTATTTTTACGAAGGCGAATATCTTCGATGCGCGTAAAGACAACTAAAACTTATACTACTGCGGCGCCGACAGCTTTTCGACTTAACGAGCTGGATAGTTGCCGGTTGTTTTATTTATTGAGTGTCGGTGCCCACCTAATTTTTCCAAAGGCGAATATCTTCGATTTGCGTAAAGAGTACTATAAACTTATACTACTGCGGCGCCGACAGCTTTTCGACTGAACGAGATGGATAGTCACCGGTTATTTTATTTATTGAGTGTGCATGCCCTCCTATTTTTACGAAGGCGAATATCTTAGATCCGCGGTACCGACACAAAAAACTTATACTACTGCGGCGCCGACGGCTTTTCGATTGAACGAGCTGGATAGTCTGCGGGTATTTTATTTATTGAGTGTGCGTGCCCTCCTACTTTTACGAAGGCGAATATCTTAGATCCGTGGTACCGACATCAAAAACTTATTCTACTACGGCGCTGACGGCTTTTCGACTGAACAAGCTGGATAGTCACCGGTTGTTTCATTTATTGAATATGCGCGCCCTCCTATTTTTACGAAGGCGAATATCTTCAATGCGCGTAAAGACAACTAAAACTTATACTTGTGCGGCGCCGACGGCTTTTCGACTGAACGAGCTGAATAGTCGGCGGTTGCTTTATTTATTGAGTGTGCGTGAACTCCTATTTTTACGAAAGCGAATATCTTCGATGCGCGTAAAGACAACTAAAACTTATACTACTGCGGAGCCAACGGCTTTTCGACTGAACGAGCTGGATAGTCGGCGGTTGTTTTATTTATTGAGTGTGCGTGCCCTACTTTTTTACGAAGGCGAATATCTTCAATGCGCTTAAAGACAACTAAAACTTATACTACTGCGGCGCCGACGGCTTTTCGACTGAACGAGCTGGATAGTCGGCGGTTGTTTTATTTATTGAGTGTGCGTGCCCTCCTTTTTTACGAAGGGGAATATCTTCAATGCGCTTAAAGACAACTAAAACTTATACTACTGCGGCGCCGACGGCTTTTCGACTGAACGAGCTGGATAGTTGGCGGTTGTTTTATTTATTGAGTGTGCGTGCCCTCCTTTTTTACGAAGGCGAATATCTTCGATGCGCGTAAAGACAACTAAAACGTATACTACTGCGGCGCCGACGGCTTTTCGATTGAACGAGCTTGATAGTCGGCGGTTGTTATATTTATTGAGTGTGCGAGCCCTCCCATTTTTACGAAGGCGAATATCTTCGATGCGCGTAAAGACAACTAAAACGTATACTACTGCGGCGCCGACGGCTTTTCGACTGAACGAGCTGGATAGTAGGTGGTTGTTTTCTTTATTGGGTGTCGGCGCCCTCCTAATTTTACGAAGGCGAATATCTTCAATGCGCTTAAAGACAACTAAAACTTATTCTACTGCGGCGCCGACGGCTTTTCGACTGAACGAGCTGGATAGTCGGCGGTTGTTTTCTTTATTGGGTGTCGGCGCCCTCCTAATTTTACGAAGGCGAATATCTTCGATGCGCGTAAGGACAACTAAAACGTATACTACTGCGGCGCCGACGGCTTTTCGACTGAACGAGCTGGATAGTCGGCGGTTGTTTTATTTATTCAGTATGCGTGAACTACTATTTTTACGAAGGCGAATATCTTCGATGCGCGTAAAGACAACTAAAACGTATACTACTACGGTGCCGACGGCTATTCCACTGAACGAGCTGAATAGTCGGCGGTTGTTTTATTTATTGAGTGTGCGTGCCCTCCTATTTTTACGAAGGCGAGTATCTAAGATGCGCGTAAAGACAACTAAAACTTATACTACTGCGGCGCCGACGGCTTTTCGACTGAACGAGCTGGATAGTCGGCGGTTGTTTTATTTATTGAGTGTGCGTGCACTGCTATTTTTACGAAGGCGAATATCTTCAATGCGCTTAGAGACAACTAAAACTTATTCTACTGCGGCGCCGACGGCTTTTCGACTGAACGAGCTGGATAGTCGGCGGTTGTTTTATTTATTGAGTGTGCGTGCACTCCTATTTTTACGAAGGCGAATATCATCGATGCGCGTAAAGACAACTAAAACGTATACTACTGCGGCGCCGACGGCTTTTCGACTGAACGAGCTGGATAGTCGGCGGTTGTTTTATTTATTGAGTGTGCGAGCCCTCCCATTTTTATGAAGGCGAATATCTTCGATGCGCGTAAAGACAACTAAAACGTATACTACTGCGGCGCCGACGGCTTTTCGACTGAACGAGCTGGATAGTAGGCGGTTGTTTTCTTTATTGGGTGTCGGCGCCCTCCTAATTTTACGAAGGCGAATATCTTCAATGCGCTTAAAGACAACTAAAACTTATTCTACTGTGGCGCCGACGGCTTTTCGACTGAACGAGCTGGATAGTCGGCGGTTGTTTTATTTATTGAGTGTGCGTGCTCTCCTATTTTTACGAAGGCGAATATCTTCGATTCGCGTAAAGACAACTAAAACGTATACTACTGCGGCGCCGACGGCTTTTCGACTGAACGAGCTGGATAGTCGGCGGTTGTTTTCTTTATTGGGTGTCGGCGCCCTCCTAATTTTACGAAGGCGAATATCTTCGATGCGCGTAAAGACAACTAAAACTTATACTACTGCGGCGCCGACGGCTTTTCGACTGAACGAGCTGAATAGTCGGTGGTTGCTTTATTTATTGAGTGTGCGTGAACTCCTATTTTTACGAAAGCGAATATCTTCGATGCGCGTAAAGACAACTAAAACTTATACTACTGCGGAGCCAACGGCTTTTCGACTGAACGAGCTGGAAAGTCGGCGATTGTTCTATTTATTCAGTGTGCGTGCCCTCCTATTTTTACGAAGGCGAATATCTTCGATGCGCGTTAAGACAACTAAAACGTATACTACTGCGGCGCCGACGGCTTTTCGACTGAACGAGCTGGATAGTCGGCGGTTGTTTTATTTATTCAGTATGCGTGAACTACTATTTTTACGAAGGCGAATATCTTCGATGCGCGTAAAGACAACTAAAACGTATACTACTGCGGCGCCGACGGCTTTTCGATTGAACGAGCTTGATAGTCGGCGGTTGTTTTATTTATTGAGTGTGCGAGCCCTCCCATTTTTACGAAGGCGAATATCTTCGATGCGCGTAAAGACAACTAAAACGTATACTACTGCGGCGCCGACGGCTTTTCGACTGAACGAGCTGGATAGTCGGCGGTTGTTTTCTTTATTGGGTGTCGGCGCCCTCCTAATTTTACGAAGGCGAATATCTTCGATGCGCGTAAAGACAACTAAAACTTATACTACTGCGGCGCCGACGGCTTTTCGACTGAACGAGCTGAATAGTCGGCGGTTGTTTTATTTATTGAGTGTGCGTGCCCTCCTATTTTCACGAAGGCGAGTATCTAAGATGCGCGTAAAGACAACTAAAACTTATACTACTGCGGCGACGACGGCTTTTCGACTGAACGAGCTGGATAGTCGGCGGTTGTTTTATTTATTGAGTGTGCGTGCACTCCTATTTTTACGAAGGCGAATATCTTCAATGCGCTTAAAGACAACTAAAACTTATTCTACTGCGGCGCCGACGGCTTTTCGACTGAACGAGCTGGAAAGTCGGAGGTTGTTTTATTTATTGAGTGTGCGTGCCCTCCTATTTTTACGAAGGCGAATATCTTCGATGCGCGTAAAGACAACTAAAACGTATACTACTGCGGCGCCGACGGCTTTTCGACTGAACGAGCTGGATGGTCGGTGGTTGTTTTCTTTATTGGGTGTCGGCGCCCTCCTAATTTTACGAAGGCCAATATCTTCGATGCGCGTAAAGACAACTAAAACTTATACTACTGCGGCGCCGACGGCTTTTCGACTGAACGAGCTGAATAGTCGGCGGTTGCTTTATTTATTGAGTGTGCGTGAACTCCTATTTTTACGAAAGCGAATATCTTCGATGCCCGTAAAGACAACTAAAACTTATACTACTGCGGAGCCAACGGCTTTTCGACTGAACGAGCTGGAAAGTCGGCGATTGTTCTATTTGTTGAGTGTGCGTGCCCTCCTATTTTTACGAAGGCGAATATCTTCGATGCGCGTAAAGACAACTAAAACTTATACTACTGCGGCGCCGACGGCTTTTCGACTGAACGAGCTGGATAGTCGGCGGTTGTTTTATTTATTGAGTGTGCGTGAACTCCTATTTTAACGAAGGCGAATATCTTCGATGCGCGTAAAGACAACTAAAACTTATACTACTGCGGCGCCGACGGCTTTTCGACTGAACGAGGTTGATAGTCGGCGGTTGTTTTATTTATTGAGTGTGCGTGAACTCCTATTTTTACGAAGGCGAATACCTTCGATGCGCGTAAAGACAACTAAAACTTATACTACTGCGGCGCCAACGGCTTTTCGACTGAACGAGCTGGATATTCGGCGGTTGTTTTATTTATTGAGTGTGCGTGAACTCCTATTTTTACGAAAGCGAATATCTTCGATGCGCGTAAAGACAACTAAAACTTATACTACTGCGGAGCCAACGGCTTTTCGACTGAACGAGCTGGAAAGTCGGCGATTGTTCTATTTATTGAGTGTGCGTGCCCTCCTATTTTTACGAAGGCGAATATCTTCGATGCGCGTAAAGACAACTAAAACTTATACTACTGCGGCGCCGACGGCTTTTCGACTGAACGAGCTGGATAGTCAGCGGTTGTTTTATTTATTGAGTGTGCGTGAACTACTATTTTTACGAAGGCGAATATCTTGGATGCGCGTAAAGACAACTAAAACGTATACTACTGCGGCGCCGACGGCTTTTCGATAAACGAGCTTGATAGTCGGCGGTTGTTTTATTTATTGAGTGTGCGTGAACTACTATTTTTACGAAGGCGATTATCTTCGATGCGCGTAAAGACAACTAAAACGTATACTACTGCGGCGCCGACGGCTTTTCGATTGAACGAGCTTGATAGTCGGCGGTTGTTTTATTTATTGAGTGCGCGTGAACTACTATTTTTACGAAGGCGAATATCTTCGAAGCGCGTAAAGACAACTAAAACGTATACTACTGCGGCGCCGACGGCTTTTCGACTGAACCGGCTGGATAGTCGGCGGTTGTTATATTTATTTAGTGTATGTGGCGTCCTATTTTTACGAAGGCGAATATCCTCGATGCGCGTAAAGACAACTAAAACTTATACTACTGCGGCGCCGATGGCTTTTCGACTGAACCGGCTGGATAGTCGGCGGTTGTTGTATTTACTGAGTGTGCGTGCCCTCCTAATTTCACGAAGGCGAATATCTTCGATGCGCGTAAAGACAACTAAAACTTGTACTACTGCGGCGCCGACGGCTTTTCGACTGAACGAGCTGAATCGTCGGCGGTTGTTTTATTTATTGAGTGTGCGTGCCCTCCTATTTTTACGAAGGCGAGTATCTAAGATGCGCGTAAAGACAACTAAAACTTATACTACTGCGGCGCCGACGGCTTTTCGACTGAACGAGCTGGATAGTCGGCGGTTGTTTTATTTATTGAGTGTGCGTGCCCTCCTATTTTTACGAAGACGATTATCTTCGATGCGCGTAAAGACAACTAAAACTTTTACTACTGCGGCGCCGACGGCTTTTCGACTGAACGAGCTGGATAGTGGGCGGTTGTTTTATTTATTGAGTGTGCGTGCCTCCTTTTTTACGAAGGGGAATATCTTCGATGCGCGTATAGACAACTAAAACTTATACTACTGCGGCGCCGACGGCTTTTCTACTGAACGAGTTGGATAGTCGGCGGTTGTTTTATTTATTGAGTGTGCGTGCACTCCTTTTTTACGAAGGGGAATATCTTCGATGCGCGTAAAGACAACTAAAACTTATTCTACTGCGGCGCCGACGGCTTTTCGACTGAACGAGCTGAATAGTCGGCGGTTGCTTTATTTATTGAGTGTGCGTGAACTCCTATTTTTACGAAAGCGAATATCTTCGATGCGCGTAAAGACAACTAAAACTTATACTACTGCGGAGCCAACGGCTTTTCGACTGAACGAGCTGGAAAGTCGGCGATTGTTCTATTTATTCAGTGTGCGTGCCCTCCTATTTTTACGAAGGCGAATATCTTCGATGCGCGTAAAGACAACTAAAACGTATACTACTGCGGCGCCGACGGCTTTTCGACTGAACGAGCTGGATAGTCGGCGGTTGTTTTATTTATTCAGTATGCGTGAACTACTATTTTTACGAAGGCGAATATCTTCGATGCGCGTAAAGACAACTAAAACGTATACTACTGCGGCGCCGACGGCTTTTCGATTGAACGAGCTTGATAGTCGGCGGTTGTTTTATTTATTGAGTGTGCGAGCCCTCCCATTTTTACGAAGGCGAATATCTTCGATGCGCGTAAAGACAACTAAAACGTATACTACTGCGGCGCCGACGGCTTTTCGACTGAACGAGCTGGATAGTCGGCGGTTGTTTTCTTTATTGGGTGTCGGCGCCCTCCTAATTTTACGAAGGCGAATATCTTCGATGCGCGTAAAGACAACTAAAACTTATACTACTGCGGCGCCGACGGCTTTTCGACTGAACGAGCTGAATAGTCGGCGGTTGTTTTATTTATTGAGTGTGCGTGCCCTCCTATTTTCACGAAGGCGAGTATCTAAGATGCGCGTAAAGACAACTAAAACTTATACTACTGCGGCGCCGACGGCTTTTCGACTGAACGAGCTGGATAGTCGGCGGTTGTTTTATTTATTGAGTGTGCGTGCACTCCTATTTTTACGAAGGCGAATATCTTCAATGCGCTTAAAGACAACTAAAACTTATTCTACTGCGGCGCCGACGGCTTTTCGACTGAACGAGCTGGAAAGCCGGAGGTTGTTTTATTTATTGAGTGTGCGTGCCCTCCTATTTTTACGAAGGCGAATATCTTCGATGCGCGTAAAGACAACTAAAACGTATACTACTGCGGCGCCGACGGCTTTTCGACTGAACGAGCTGGATAGTCGGCGGTTGTTTTCTTTATTGGGTGTCGGCGCCCTCCTAATTTTACGAAGGCGAATATCTTCGATGCGCGTAAAGACAACTAAAACTTATACTACTGCGGCGCCGACGGCTTTTCGATTGAACGAGCTGAATAGTCGGCGGTTGCTTTATTTATTGAGTGTGCGTGAACTCCTATTTTTACGAAAGCGAATATCTTCGATGCGCGTAAAGACAACTAAAACTTATACTACTGCGGAGCCAACGGCTTTTCGACTGAACGAGCTGGAAAGTCGGCGATTGTTCTATTTATTGAGTGTGCGTGCCCTCCTATTTTTACGAAGGCGAATATCTTCGATGCGCGTAAAGACAACTAAAACTTATACTACTGCGGCGCCGACGGCTTTTCGACTGAACGAGCTGGATAGTCGGCGGTTGTTTTATTTATTGAGTGTGCCTGAACTCCTATTTTAACGAAGGCGAATATCTTCGATGCGCGTAAAGACAACTAAAACTTATACTACTGCGGCGCCGACGGCTTTTCGACTGAACGAGGTTGATAGTCGGCGGTTGTTTTATTTATTGAGTGTGCGTGAACTCCTATTTTTACGAAGGCGAATACCTTCGATGCGCGTAAAGACAACTAAAACTTATACTACTGCGGCGCCAACGGCTTTTCGACTGAACGAGCTGGATATTCGGCGGTTGTTTTATTTATTGAGTGTGCGTGAACTCCTATTTTTACGAAAGCGAATATCTTCGATGCGCGTAAAGACAACTAAAACCTATACTACTGCGGAGCCAACGGCTTTTCGACTGAACGAGCTGGAAAGTCGGCGATTGTTCTATTTATTGAGTGTGCGTGCCCTCCTATTTTTACGAAGGCGAATATCTTCGATGCGCGTAAAGACAACTAAAACTTATACTACTGCGGCGCCGACGGCTTTTCGACTGAACGAGCTGGATAGTCAGCGGTTGTTTTATTTATTGAGTGTGCGTGAACTACTATTTTTACGAAGGCGAATATCTTGGATGCGCCTAAAGACAACTAAAACGTATACTACTGCGGCGCCGACGGCTTTTCGATAAACGAGCTTGATAGTCGGCGGTTGTTTTATTTATTGAGTGTGCGTGAACTACTATTTTTACGAAGGCGATTATCTTCGATGCGCGTAAAGACAACTAAAACGTATACTACTGCGGCGCCGACGGCTTTTCGATTGAACGAGCTTGATAGTCGGCGGTTGTTTTATTTATTGAGTGCGCGTGAACTACTATTTTTACGAAGGCGAATATCTTCGAAGCGCGTAAAGACACCTAAATCGTATACTACTGCGGCGCCGACGGCTTTTCGACTGAACCGGCTGGATAGTCGGCGGTTGTTATATTTATTTAGTGTATGTGGCGTCCTATTTTTACGAAGGCGAATATCCTCGATGCGCGTAAAGACAACTAAAACTTATACTACTGCGGCGCCGATGGCTTTTCGACTGAACCGGCTGGATAGTCGGCGGTTGTTGTATTTACTGAGTGTGCGTGCCCTCCTAATTTCACGAAGGCGAATATCTTCGATGCGCGTAAAGACAACTAAAACTTGCACTACTGCGGCGCCGACGGCTTTTCGACTGAACGAGCTGAATCGTCGGCGGTTGTTTTATTTATTGAGTGTGCGTGCCCTCCTATTTTTACGAAGGCGAGTATCTAAGATGCGCGTAAAGACAACTAAAACTTATACTACTGCGGCGCCGACGGCTTTTCGACTGAACGAGCTGGATAGTCGGCGGTTGTTTTATTTATTGAGTGTGCGTGCCCTCCTATTTTTACGAAGACGATTATCTTCGATGCGCGTAAAGACAACTAAAACTTTTACTACTGCGGCGCCGACGGCTTTTCGACTGAACGAGCTGGATAGTGGGCGGTTGTTTTATTTATTGAGTGTGCGTGCCCTCCTTTTTTACGAAGGGGAATATCTTCGATGCTCGTATAGACAACTAAAACTTATACTACTGCGGCGCCGACGGCTTTTCTACTGAACGAGTTGGATAGTCGGCGGTTGTTTTATTTATTGAGTGTGCGTGCACTCCTTTTTTACGAAGGGGAATATCTTCGATGCGCGTAAAGACAACTAAAACTTATTCTACTGCGGCGCCGACGGCTTTTCGACTGAACGAGCTGGATAGTGGGCGGTTGTTTTATTTATTGAGTGTGCGTGCCCTCCTTTTTTACGAAGGGGAATATCTTCGATGCGCGTATAGACAACTAAAACTTATACTACTGCGGCGCCGACGGCTTTTCTACTGAACGAGTTGGATAGTCGGCGGTTGTTTTATTTATTTAGTGTGCGTGCACTCCTTTTTTACGAAGGGGAATATCTTCGATGCGCGTAAAGACAACTAAAACTTATTCTACTGCGGCGCCGACGGCTTTTCGACTGAACGAGCTGGATAGTCGGCGGTTGTTTTATTTATTGAGTGTGCGTGCCCTCCTTTTTTACGAAGGGGAATATCTTCGATGCCCGTAAAGACAACTAAAACTTTTACTACTGCGCCGCCGACGGCTTTTCGACTGAACGAGCTGGATAGTCGGCGGTTGTTTTATTTATTGAGTGTGCGTGCCCTACTTTTTTACAAAGGCGAATATCTTCAATGCGCTTAAAGACAACTAAAACTTATACTACTGCGGCGCCGACGGCTTTTCGACTGAACGAGCTGGATAGTCGGCGGTTGTTTTATTTATTGAGTGTGCGTGCCCTCCTTTTTTACGAAGGGGAATATCTTCAATGCGCGTAAAGACAACTAAAACTTATACTACTGCGGCGCCGACGGCTTTTCGACTGAACGAGCTGGATAGTCGGCGGTTGTTTTATTTATTGAGTGTGCGTGCACTCCTATTTTTACGAAGGCGAATATCTTCAATGCGCTTAAAGACAACTAAAACTTATTCTACTGCGGCGCCGACGGCTTTTCGACTGAACGAGCTGGAAAGTCGGAGGTTGTTTTATTTATTGAGTGTGCGTGCCCTCCTATTTTTACGAAGGCGAATATCTTCGATGCGCGTAAAGACAACTAAAACGTATACTACTGCGGCGCCGACGGCTTTTCGACTGAACGAGCTGGATAGTCGGCGGTTGTTTTCTTTATTGGGTGTCGGCGCCCTCCTAATTTTACGAAGGCGAATATCTTCGATGCGCGTAAAGACAACTAAAACTTATACTACTGCGGCGCCGACGGCTTTTCGACTGAACGAGCTGAATAGTCGGCGGTTGCTTTATTTATTGAGTGTGCGTGAACTCCTATTTTTACGAAAGCGAATATCTTCGATGCGCGTAAAGACAACTAAAACTTATACTACTGCGGAGCCAACGGCTTTTCGACTGAACGAGCTGGAAAGTCGGCGATTGTTCTATTTGTTGAGTGTGCGTGCCCTCCTATTTTTACGAAGGCGAATATCTTCGATGCGCGTAAAGACAACTAAAACTTATACTACTGCGGCGCCGACGGCTTTTCGACTGAACGAGCTGGATAGTCGGCGGTTGTTTTATTTATTGAGTGTGCGTGAACTCCTATTTTAACGAAGGCGAATATCTTCGATGCGCGTAAAGACAACTAAAACTTATACTACTGCGGCGCCGACGGCTTTTCGACTGAACGAGGTTGATAGTCGGCGGTTGTTTTATTTATTGAGTGTGCGTGAACTCCTATTTTTACGAAGGCGAATACCTTCGATGCGCGTAAAGACAACTAAAACTTATACTACTGCGGCGCCAACGGCTTTTCGACTGAACGAGCTGGATATTCGGCGGTTGTTTTATTTATTGAGTGTGCGTGAACTCCTATTTTTACGAAAGCGAATATCTTCGATGCGCGTAAAGACAACTAAAACTTATACTACTGCGGAGCCAACGGCTTTTCGACTGAACGAGCTGGAAAGTCGGTGATTGTTCTATTTATTGAGTGTGCGTGCCCTCCTATTTTTACGAAGGCGAATATCTTCGATGCGCGTAAAGACAACTAAAACTTATACTACTGCGGCGCCGACGGCTTTTCGACTGAACGAGCTGGATAGTCAGCGGTTGTTTTATTTATTGAGTGTGCGTGAACTACTATTTTTACGAAGGCGAATATCTTGGATGCGCGTAAAGACAACTAAAACGTATACTACTGCGGCGCCGACGGCTTTTCGATAAACGAGCTTGATAGTCGGCGGTTGTTTTATTTATTGAGTGTGCGTGAACTACTATTTTTACGAAGGCGATTATCTTCGATGCGCGTAAAGACAACTAAAACGTATACTACTGCGGCGCCGACGGCTTTTCGATTGAACGAGCTTGATAGTCGGCGGTTGTTTTATTTATTGAGTGCGCGTGAACTACTATTTTTACGAAGGCGAATATCTTCGAAGCGCGTAAAGACAACTAAAACGTATACTACTGCGGCGCCGACGGCTTTTCGACTGAACCGGCTGGATAGTCGGCGGTTGTTATATTTATTTAGTGTATGTGGCGTCCTATTTTTACGAAGGCGAATATCCTCGATGCGCGTAAAGACAACTAAAACTTATACTACTGCGGCGCCGATGGCTTTTCGACTGAACCGGCTGGATAGTCGGCGGTTGTTGTATTTACTGAGTGTGCGTGCCCTCCTAATTTCACGAAGGCGAATATCTTCGATGCGCGTAAAGACAACTAAAACTTGTACTACTGCGGCGCCGACGGCTTTTCGACTGAACGAGCTGAATAGTCGGCGGTTGTTTTATTTATTGAGTGTGCGTGCCCTCCTATTTTTACGAAGGCGAGTATCTAAGATGCGCGTAAAGACAACTAAAACTTATACTACTGCGGCGCCGACGGCTTTTCGACTGAACGAGCTGGATAGTCGGCGGTTGTTTTATTTATTGAGTGTGCGTGCCCTCCTATTTTTACGAAGACGATTATCTTCGATGCGCGTAAAGACAACTAAAACTTTTACTACTGCGGCGCCGACGGCTTTTCGACTGAACAAGCTGGATAGTGGGCGGTTGTTTTATTTATTGAGTGTGCGTGCCCTCCTTTTTTACGAAGGGGAATATCTTCGATGCGCGTATAGACAACTAAAACTTATACTACTGCGGCGCCGACGGCTTTTCTACTGAACGAGTTGGATAGTCGGCGGTTGTTTTATTTATTAAGTGTGCGTGCACTGCTTTTTTACGAAGGGGAATATCTTCGATGCGCGTAAAGACAACTAAAACTTATTCTACTGCGGCGCCGACGGCTTTTCGACTGAACGAGCTGGATAGTGGGCGGTTGTTTTATTTATTGAGTGTGCGTGCCCTCCTTTTTTACGAAGGGGAATATCTTCGATGCGCGTATAGACAACTAAAACTTATACTACTGCGGCGCCGACGGCTTTTCTACTGAACGAGTTGGATAGTCGGCGGTTGTTTTATTTATTGAGTGTGCGTGCACTGCTTTTTTACGAAGGGGAATATCTTCGATGCGCGTAAAGACAACTAAAACTTATTCTACTGCGGCGCCGACGGCTTTTCGACTGAACGAGCTGGATAGTCGGCGGTTGTTTTATTTATTGAGTGTGCGTGCCCTCCTTTTTTACGAAGGGGAATATCTTCGATGCGCGTATAGACAACTAAAACTTATACTACTGCGGCGCCGACGGCTTTTCTACTGAACGAGTTGGATAGTCGGCGGTTGTTTTATTTATTAAGTGTGCGTGCACTGCTTTTTTACGAAGGGGAATATCTTCGATGCGCGTAAAGACAACTAAAACTTATTCTACTGCGGCGCCGACGGCTTTTCGACTGAACGAGCTGGATAGTGGGCGGTTGTTTTATTTATTGAGTGTGCGTGCCCTCCTTTTTTACGAAGGGGAATATCTTCGATGCGCGTATAGACAACTAAAACTTATACTACTGCGGCGCCGACGGCTTTTCTACTGAACGAGTTGGATAGTCGGCGGTTGTTTTATTTATTAAGTGTGCGTGCACTGCTTTTTTACGAAGGGGAATATCTTCGATGCGCGTAAAGACAACTAAAACTTATTCTACTGCGGCGCCGACGGCTTTTCGACTGAACGAGCTGGATAGTGGGCGGTTGTTTTATTTATTGAGTGTGCGTGCCCTCCTTTTTTACGAAGGGGAATATCTTCGATGCGCGTATAGACAACTAAAACTGATACTACTGCGGCGCCGACGGCTTTTCTACTGAACGAGTTGGATAGTCGGCGGTTGTTTTATTTATTAAGTGTGCGTGCACTGCTTTTTTACGAAGGGGAATATCTTCGATGCGCGTAAAGACAACTAAAACTTATTCTACTGCGGCGCCGACGGCTTTTCGACTGAACGAGCTGGATAGTCGGCGGTTGTTTTATTTATTGAGTGTGCGTGCCCTCCTTTTTTACGAAGGGGAATATCTTCGATGCCCGTAAAGACAACTAAAACTTTTACTACTGCGCCGCCGACGGCTTTTAGACTGAACGAGCTGGATAGTCGGCGGTTGTTTTATTTATTGAGTGTGCGTGCCCTACTTTTTTACGAAGGCGAATATCTTCAATGCGCTTAAAGACAACTAAAACTTATACTACTGCGGCGCCGACGGCTTTTCGACTGAACGAGCTGGATAGTCGGCGGTTGTTTTATTTATTGAGTGTGCGTGCCCTCCTTTTTTACGAAGGGGAATATCTTCAATGCGCTTAAAGACAACTAAAACTTATACTACTGCGGCGCCGACGGCTTTTCGACTGAACGAGCTGGATAGTTGGCGGTTGTTTTATTTATTGAGTGTGCGTGCCCTCCTTTTTTACGAAGGGGAATATCTTCGATGCGCGTATAGACAACTAAAACTTATACTACTGCGGCGCCGACGGCTTTTCGACTGAACGAGCTGGATAGTCGGCGGTTGTTTTATTTATTGAGTGTGCGTGCCGTCCTTTTTTACGAAGGGGAATATCTTCGATGCGCGTAAAGACAACTAAAACTTTTACTACTGCGGCGCCGACGGCTTTTCGACTGAACGAGCTGGATAGTCGGCGGTTGTTTTATTTATTGAGTGTGCGTGCCCTCCTTTTTTACGAAGGCGAATATCTTCAATGCGCTTAAAGACAACTAAAACTTATACTACTGCGGCGCCGACGGCTTTTCGACAGAACGAGCTGGATAGTCGGCGGTTGTATTATTTATTGAGTGTGCGTGCCCTCCTATTTTTACGAAGACGATTATCTTCGATGCGCGTAAAGACAACTAAAACTTATACTACTGCGGCGCCGACGACTTTTTGACTTAACGAGCTGGATAGTCGGCGGTTGTTTAATTTATTGGGTGTGCATGCGCGTAAAGACAACTAAAACTTATACTACTGCGGCGCCGACGGCTTTTCGACTGAACGAGCTGGATAGTCGGCGGTTGATTTATTTATTGAGTGTGCGTGCCCTCCTATTTTTACGAAGACGAATATCTTCGATACGCGATAAGACAACTAAAACTTTTACTACTGCGGCGCCGACGGCTTTTCGACTGAACGAGCTGGATAGTCGGCGGTTGTTTTATTTATTGAGTGTGCGTGCCCTCCTATTTTTACGAAGGCGAATATCTTCAATGCGCGTAAAGACAACTAAAACTTTTACTACTTCGGCGCCGACGGCTTTTCGACTGTACGAGCTGGATAGTCGGCGGTTGTTTTATTTATTGAGTTTGCGTGCCCTCCTATTTTTACGAAGGGGAATATCTTCGATGCGAGTATAGACAACTAAAACTTATACTACTGCGGCGCCGACGGCTTTTCGACTGAACGAGCTGGATAGTCGGCGGTTGTTTTATTTATTGAGTGTGCGTGAACTCCTATTTTTACGAAGGCGAATATCTTCGATGCGCCTAAAGACAACTAAAACTTATACTACTGCGGCGCCGACGGCTTTTCGACTGAACGAGGTTGATAGTCGGCGGTTGTTTTATTTATTAAGTGTGCGTCAACTACTATTTTTACGAAGGCGAATATCTTCGATGCGCGTAAAGACAACTAAAACGTATGCTACTGCGGCGCCGACGGCTTTTCGATTGAACGAGCTTGATAGTCGGCGGTTGTTTTATTTATTGAGTGTGCGTGAACTACTATTTTTACGAAGGCGAATATCTTCGATGCGCGTAAAGACAACTAAAACGTATACTACTGCGGCGCCGACGGCTTTTCGACTGAACCTGCTGGATAGTGGGCGGTTGTTATATTTATTTAGTGTGCGTGCCTTCCTATTTTAACGAAGGCGAATATCTTCGATGCGCGTAAAGACAACTAAAACGTATACTACTGCGGCGCCGACGGCTTTTCGACTGAACCGGCTGGATAGTCGGCGGTTGTTATATTTATTTAGTGTGTGTGGCGTCCTATTTTTACGAAGGCGAATATCCTCGATGCGCGTAAAGACAACTAAAACTTATACTACTGCGGCGCCGACGGCTTTTCGACTGAACCGGATGGATAGTCGGCGGTTGTTGTATTTACTTAGTGTGTGTGGCGTCCTATTTTTACGAAGGCGAATATCTTAGATCCGCGGTACAGACATAAAAAACTCACACTACTACGGCGCCGACGGCTTTTCGACTGAACGAGCTGTATAGTCGCCGGTTGTTTTATTTACTGTGTGTGCGTGCCCTCCTATTTTTACGAAGGCGAATATCCTCGATGCGCGTAAAGACAACTAAAGCTTTTACTACTGCGGCGCCGACGGCTTTTCGGCTGAACGAGCTGGATAGTCGGCGGTTGTTTTCTTTATAGGGTGTGCATGCCTCCTATTTTTACGAAGGCGAATACCTTCGATGCGCCTAAAGACAACTAAAACTTATACTACTGCGGCGCCGACGGCTTTTCGACTGAACGAGCTTGATAGTCGGCGGTTGTATTATTTATTGAGTGTGCGTGAACTCCTATTTTTACGAAGGTGAATATCTTCGATGCGCGTAAAGACAACTAAAACTTATACTACTGCGGCGCCAACGGCTTTTCGACTGAACGAGCTGGAAAGTCGGCGATTGTTCTATTTATTGAGTGTGCGTGCCTTCCTATTTTTACGAAGGCGAATATCTTCGATGCGCGTAAAGACAACTAAAACGTATACTACTGCGGCGCCGAGGGCTTTTCGACTGAACCGGCTGGATAGTCGGCTGTTGTTATATTTATTTAGTGTGCGTGCCCTCCTATTTTTACGAAGGCGAATATCATCGATGCGCGTAAAGACAACTAAAACTTTTACTACTGCGGCGCCGACGGCTTTTCGACTGAACGAGCTGGATAGTCGGCGGTTGTTTTATTTATTGAGTGTGCGTGCCCTCCTATTTTTACGAAGGCGAATATCTTCGATCCGCGTATAGACCACTAAAACTTATACTACTGCGGCGCCGACGGCTTTTCGACTGAACGAGCTGGATAGTCGGCGGTTGTTTTATTTATTGAGTGTGCGTGCCCTCCTATTTTTACGAAGACGATTATCTTCGATGCGCGTAAAGACAACTAAAACTTATACTACTGCGGCGCCGACGGCTTTTCGACTGAACGAGCTGGATAGTCGGCGGTTGATTTATTTATTGAGTGTGCGTGCCCTCCTATTTTTACGAAGACGAATATCTTCGATGCGCGTATAGACAACTAAAACTTATACTACTGCGGCGCCGACGGCTTTTCGACTGAACGAGCTGGATAGTCGGCGGTTGTATTATTTATTGAGTGTGCGTGCCCTCCTATTTTTACGAAGACGATTATCTTCGATGCGCGTAAAGACAACTAAAACTTATACTACTGCGGCGCGGACGGCTTTTTGACTTAACGAGCTGGATAGTCGGCGGTTGTTTTATTTATTGGGTGTGCATGCGCGTAAAGACAACTAAAACTTATACTACAGAAGCGCGGACGGCTTTTCGACTGAACGAGCTGGATAGTCGGAGGTTGTTTTATTTATTGGGTGTGCGTGCCCTCCTATTTTTACGAAGGCGAATATCTTCGATGCGCGTAAAGACAACTAAAACTTATACTACTGCGGCGCCGACGGCTTTTCGACTGAACGAGCTGGACAGTCGGCAGTTGTTTTATTTATTGAGTGTGCGTGCCCTCCTATTTTATACGAATGCGAATATCTTAAATGCGCTTAAAGACAACTAAAACTTATACTACTGCGGCGCCGACGGCTTTTCGACTGAACGAGCTGGATAGTCGGCGGTTGTTTTATTTTTTGAGGGTGCGTGCCCTCCTATTTTTACGAAGGCGAATATCTTCGATGCGCGTAAAGACAACTAAAACGTATACTACTGCGGCGCCGACGGCTTTTCGATTGAACGAGCTTGATAGTCGGCGGTTGTTTTATTTATTGAGTGTGCGTGCCCTCCTGTTTTTACGAAGGCGAATATCTTCGATGCGCGTAAAGACAACTAAAACGTATACTACTGCGGGGCCGACGGCTTTTCGACTGAACCGGCTGGATAGTCGGCGGTTGTTATATTTATTTAGTGTGTGTGGCGTCCTATTTTTACGAGGGCGAATATCTTAGATCCGCGGCAACGACATAAAAAGCTCATACTACTACGGCGCCGACGGCTTTTCGACTGAACGAGCTGGATAGTCGCCGGATGTTTTATTTATTGTGTGTGCGTGCCCTCCTATTTTTACGAAGGCGAACATCTTCGATGCGCGTAAAGACAACTAAAACTTTTACTACTGCGGCGCCGACGGCTTTTCGACTGAACGAGCTGGATAGTCGGCGGTTGTTTTATTTATTGAGTGTTCGTGAACTCCTATTTTTACGAAGGCGAATATCTTCGATGCGCGTAAAGACGACTAAAGCTTATACTACTGCGGCGCCGACGGCTTTTCGACTGAACGAGCTGGATAGTCGGCGGTTGTTTTATTTATTGAGTGTGCGTGCCCTCCTATTTTAACGAAGGCGAATATCTTCGATGCGCGTAAAGACAACTAAAACTTATACTACTGCAGCGCCGACGGCTTTTCGACTTAACGAGCTCGATAGTCGGCGGTTGTTTTATTTATTGGGTGTGCGTGCCCTCCTATTTTTATGAAGGCGAATATCTTCGATGCGCGTAAAGACAACTAAATCTTATACTACTGCGGCGCCGACTGCTTTTCGACTTAACGAGCTGGATAGTCGGCGGTTGTTTTATTTATTCGGTGTGCGTGCCCTCCTATTTTTACGAAGGCGAATATCTTCGATGCGCGTAAAGACAACTAAAACTTATACTACTGCGGCGCCGACAGCTTTTCGACTTAACGAGCTGGATAGTTGCCGGTTGTTTTATTTATTGAGTGTCGGTGCCCACCTAATTTTTCCAAAGGCGAATATCTTCGATTTGCGTAAAGAGTACTATAAACTTATACTACTGCGGCGCCGACAGCTTTTCGACTGAACGAGATGGATAGTCACCGGTTATTTTATTTATTGAGTGTGCATGCCCTCCTATTTTTACGAAGGCGAATATCTTAGATCCGCGGTACCGACACAAAAAACTTATACTACTGCGGCGCCGACGGCTTTTCGATTGAACGAGCTGGATAGTCTGCGGTTATTTTATTTATTGAGTGTGCGTGCCCTCCTACTTTTACGAAGGCGAATATCTTAGATCCGTGGTACCGACATCAAAAACTTATTCTACTACGGCGCTGACGGCTTTTCGACTGAACAAGCTGGATAGTCACCGGTTGTTTCATTTATTGAATATGCGCGCCCTCCTATTTTTACGAAGGCGAATATCTTCGATGCGCGTAAAGACAACTAAAACTTATACTTGTGCGGCGCCGACGGCTTTTCGACTGAACGAGCTTGATAGTCGGCGGTTGTTCTATTTATTGAATGTGTGTGCCCTCCTATTTTACGAAGACGAATATCTTCGATGCGCGTAAAGACAAATAAAACGTATACTACTGCGGCGCCGACGGCTTTTCGACTGAACGAGGTTGATAGTCGGCGGTATAATTAATTCTTGAGTGTGCGTGCCCTCCTATTTTTACGAAGGCGAATATCTTCGATGCGGGTAAAGACAACTAAAATTTATTCTACTACGGCGCCGACGGCTTTTCGACTGAACGAGCTGGATAGTCATGGCGGCTGTTATATTTATTGAGTGTGCGTGCCCTCCTATTTTTACGAAGGCGAATATCTCAGATCCGCGCTACCGACATAAAAAACTTATACTACTGCGGCGCCGACGGCTTTTCGAGTGAACGAGCTGGATAGTCGCCGGTTGTTTTATTTATTGAGTGTGGGTGCCCACTTAATTTTTCCAAAGGCGAATATCCTCTATTTGCGTAAAGACAACTATAAACTTATACTGCTGCGGCGCCGACGGCTTTTCGACTGAACGAGCTTGATATTCGGGGTTGTTTTATTTATTGAGTGTGCGTGAACTCCAATTTTACGAAGGCGAATATCTTCGATGCGCGTAAAGACAACTAAAACTTATACTACTACGGCGCGGACGGCTTTTCGACTGAACGAGCTTGATAGTCGGCGGTTGTTTTATTTATTGAGTGTGCGTGAACTCCTATTTTTACGAAGGCGACTATCTGACATCCGCGGTACAGACATAAAAAGCTCATACTACTACGGCGCCGACGGCTTTTCTACTGAACGAGCTGTATAGTCGCCGGTTGTTTTATTTATTGTGTGTGCGTGCCCTCCTATTTTTACGAAGGCGAACATCTTCGATGCGCTTGAAGACAACTAAAACATTTACTACTGCGGCGCCAACGGCTTTTCGACTGAACGAGCTTGATAGTCGGCGGTTGTTTTATTTATTGAGTGTGCGAACCCTCCTATTTTTACGAAGGCGAATATCTTCGATGCGCGTGAAGACAACTAAAACATTTACTACTGCGGCGCCGACGGCTTTTCGACTGAACGAGCTGGATAGTCGGCGGTTGATTTATTTATTGAGTGTGCGTGCCCTCCTATTTTTACGAAGGCGAATATCTTCGATGCGCGTGAAGACAACTAAAACATTTACTACTGCGGCGCCGACGGCTTTTCGACTGAACGAGCTTGATAGTCGGAGGTTGTTTTATTTATTGAGTGTGCGTAAACTCTATTTTTACGAAAGCGAATATCTTCAATGCGCGTAAAGACAACTAAAACTTATACTGCTGCGGCGCGGACGGCTTTTCGACTGAACGAGCTTGATAGTCGGTGGTTGTTTTATTTATTGAGTGTGCGTGAACTCCTATTTTTACGAAGGCGAATATCTGAGATCCGCGGTACAGACATAAAAAGCTCATACTACTACGGCGCCGACGGCTTTTCGACTGAACGAGCTGGATGGTCGCCGGTTGTTTTATTTATTGTGTGTGCGTGCCCTCCTATTTTTACGAAGGCGAACATCTTCGATGCGCGTAAAGACAACTAAAACGTATACTACTGTGGCGCCGACGGCTTTTCGACTGAACCGGCTGGATAGTCGGCGGTTGTTAAAATTATTTAGTGTGCGCGCCCTCCTATTTTTACGAAGGCGAATATCCTGGATGCGCGTAAAGACAACTAAAACTTTTACCACTGCGGCGCCCACGGCTTTTCGACTGAACGAGCTGGATAGTCGGCGATTGTTCTATTTATTGAGTGTGCGTGCCCTCCTATTTTTACGGAGGCGAATATCTTCGATGCGCGTAAAGACAACTAAAACTTATACTACTGCGACGCGGACGGCTCTTCGACTGAACGAGCTGGATAGTCGGCGGTTGTTTTATTTATTGAGTGTTCGTGAACTCCTATTTTTACGAAGGCGAATATCTTCGATGCGCGTAAAGACAACTAAAGCTTATACAACTGCGGCGCCGACGGCTTTTCAACTGAACGAGCTGGATAGTCGGCGGTAATTTTATTTATTGAGTGTGCGTGCCCTCCTATTTTTACGAAGGCGAATATCTTCGATGCGCATAAAGACAACTAAAACTTATACTACTGCAGCGCCGACGGCTTTTCGACTTAACGAGCTTGATAGTCGGCGGTTGTTTTATTTATTGGGTGTGCGTGCCCTCCTATTTTTACGAAGGCGAATATCTTCGATGCGCGTAAAGACAACTAAAACTTATACTACTCTGGCGCCGACGGCTTTTCGACTTAACGAGCTGGATAGTCGGCGGTTGTTTTATTTATTGGGTGTGCGTGCCCTCCTATTTTTACGAAGGCGAATATCTTCGATGCGCGTAAAGACAACTAAAACTTATACTACTGCGGCGCCGACGGCTTTTCGACTGAACGAGCTGGAGAGTCGCGGCGGCTGTTATATTTATTTAGTGTGCGTGCCCTCCTATTTTTGCGAAGGCGAATATCTTAGATCCGCGGTACGGACAACTAAAGCTTTTACTACTACGGTGCCGACGGCTTTTCGACTAAACGAGCTGGATAGTCGGCGGTTGTTTTATTTATTGAGTGTGCATGCCCTCCTTCTTTTACGAAGGCGTATATCTTAGATCCCTGGTACCGACATAAACTTATTCTACTACGGCGCCGACGGCTTTTTGACTGAACGAGCTGGATAGTGGGCGGTATATTTATTTATTGAGTGTGCGTGCCCTCCTATTTTTACGAAGGCTAATATCTTCGACGCCCGTAAAGACAACTAAATCTTATACTACTGCGGCGCCGAAGGCTTTTCGACTGAACGAGCTGGAAAGTCGCGGCGGCTGTTGTATTTATTAAGTGTGCGTGCCCTCCTATTTTTACGAAGGTGAATATCTTAGATCCCCGCTACCGACATAAAAAACATACTACTGCTGCGCCGACGGCTTTTCGAATGAACGAGCTGGATAGTTGCCGGTTGTTTTATTTATTGAGTGTGGGTGCCCACCTAAATTTTCCAAAGGCGAAAATCTTTGATTTGCGTAATGAGTACTATAAAGTTATACTACTGCGGCGCCGACGGCTTTTCGACTGAACGAGCTTGATATTCGGGGGTTTTTTATTTATTGAGTGTGCGTGAACTCCAATTTTACGAAGGCGAATATCTTTGATGCGCGTAAAGACAACTAAAACTTATACTACTGCGGCGCGGACGGCTTTTCGACTGAACGAGCATGATAGTCGGCGGTTGTTTTATTTATTGAGTGTGCGTGAACTCCTATTTTTACGAAGGAGACTATCTGACATCCGCGGTACAGACATAAAAAGCTCATACTACTACGGCGCCGACGGCTTTTCGACTGAACGAGATGCATAGTCGCCGGTTATTTTATTTATTGAGTGTGCATGCCCTCCTATTTTTACGAAGGCAAATATCTTAGATCCGCGGTACCGACAACTAAAGCTTTTACTACTACGGCGCCGACGGCTTTTCGACTGAACGAGCTGGATAGTCGGCGGTTGTTTCATTTATTGTGTGTGCGTGCCCTCCTATTTTTACGAAGGCGAACATCTTCGATGCGCGTAAAGACAACTAAAACTTTTACTACTGCGGCGCCGACGGCTTTTCGACAGAACGAGCTTGATAGTCGGCGGTTGTTTTATTTATTGAGTGTGCGTAAACTCCTATTTTACGAAGGCGAATATCTTCGATGCGCGTAAAGACAACTTATACTACTGCGGCGCCAACGGCTTTTCGACTTAACGAGCTGGATAGTCGGCGGTTGTTTTATTTATTGGGTGTGCGTGAACTCCTATTTTTACGAAGGCGAATATCTTCGATGCGCGTAAAGACAACTAAAATTTATACTACTGCGGCGCCGACGGCTTTTCGACTTAACGAGCTGGATAGTCGGCGGTTGTTTTATTTATTGGATGTGCATGCCCTCCTATTTTTACGAAGGCGAATATCTTCGATGCGCGTAAAGACAACTAAATCTTATACTACTGCGTCGCCGACGGCATTTTTCGACTGAACGAGCTGGAGAGTCGCGGCGGCTGTTATATTTATTTAGTGTGCGTGCCCTCCTAATTTTACGAAAGCGAATATCTTATATCCGCGCTACCGACATAAAAAACTTATACTACTGCGGCGCCGACGGCTTTTCGACTGAACGAGCTGGATAGTCGGCGGTTATTTTATTTATTGAGTGTGCTTGCCCTCCTATTTTTACGAAGGCGAATATCTTAGATCCGCGGTACAGACAACTAAAGCTTTTACTACTACGGCGCCGACGGCTTTTCGACTAAACGAGCTGGATAGTCGGCGGTTGTTTTATTGAGTGTGCGTGCCCTCCTACTTTTACGAAGGCGAATATCTTAGATCCCTGGTACCGACATAAAAAACTTATTCTACTACGGCGCCGACGGCTTTTCGACTGAACGAGCTGGATAGTCACCGGTTGTTTTATTTATTGAATGTGTGTGCCCTCCTATTTTTATCAAGGCGAATATCTTCGATGCGCGTAAAGACAACTAAAACGTATACTACTGCGGCGCCGGCGGCTTTTTGACTGAACGAGCTGGATAGTGGGCGGTATATTTATTTATTGAGTGTGCGTGCCCTCCTATTTTTACGAAGGCGAATATCTTCGACGCGCGTAAAGACAACTAAATCTTATACTACTGCGGCGAGGACGGCTTTTCGACTGAACGAGCTGGAGAGTCGCGGCGGCTGTTGTATTTATTTAGTGTGCGTGCCCTCCTATTTTTACGAAGGTGAATATCTTAGATACGCGCCACCGACATAAAAAACATACTACTGCTGCGCCGACGGCTTTTCGAATGATCGAGCTGGATAGTTGCCGGTTGTTTTATTTATTGAGTGTGGGTGCCCACCTAATTTTTCCAAAGTCGAAAATCTTCGATTTGCGTAAAGAGTACTATAAACTTATACTACTGCGGCGCCGACAGCTTTTCGACTGAACGAGCTGGATAGTCGGCGGTTGTTTTATTTATTGAGTGTTTTGCCCTCCTAATTTTACGAAGGCGAATATCTTAGATCCGCGGTACCGACATAAAAAACTTATACTACTACGGCGCCGACGGCTTTTCGACTGAACGAGCTGGAGAGTCGCGGCGGCTGTTGTATTTATTAAGTGTGCGTGCCCTCCTATTTTTACGAAGGTGAATATCTTAGATCCCCGCTACCGACATAAAAACATACTACTGCTGCGCCGACGGCTTTTCGAATGAACGAGCTGTATAGTCGCCGGTTGTTTTCTTTATTGTGTGTGCGTGCCCTCCTATTTTTACGAAGGCGAACATCTTCGATGCGCGTAAAGACACCTAAAACTTATACTACTGTGGCGCCGACGGCTTCTCGACTGAACGAGCTTGATAGTCGGCGGTTGTTTTATTTATTGAGTGTGCGTACCCTCCTATTTTTACGAAGCCGAATATCTTCGATGCGCGTGAAGACAACTAAAACATTTACTACTACGGCGCCCACGGCTTTTCGACTGAACGAGCTGGATAGTCGGCTGTTGATTTATTTATTGAGTGTGCATGCCCTTTTATTTTTACGAAGGCGATTATCTTCGATGCGCGTAAAGACAACTAAAACTTATACTACTGCGGCGTTGACGGCTTTTCGACTTAACGAGATGGATAGTCGGCGGTTGTTTTATTTATTGGGTGTGCATGCCCTCCTATTTTTACGAAGGCGAATATTTTCGATGCGCGTAAAGACAATTAAAATTATACTACTGCGGCGCCGACGGCTTTTCGACTTAACAAGCTGGACAGTCGGCGGTTGTTTTATTTATTGAGTGTCGGCGCCCTCCTATTTTTACGAAGGCGAATATCTTCGATGCGCGTAAAGACAACTAAAACTTATACTACTGCGGCGCCGACGGCTTTTCGACTTAACGAGCTGGATAGTCGGCGGTTGTTTTATTTATTGTGTGTGCGTGCCCTCCTATTTTTACGAAGGCGAACATCTTCGATGCGCGTAAAGACAACTAAAGCTTTTACTACTGCGGCGCCGACGGCTTTTCGACAGAACGAGCTTGATAGTCGGCGGTTGTTTTATTTATTGAGTGTGCGTAAACTCCTATTTTACGAAGGCGAATATCTTCGATGCGCGTAAAGACAACTTATACTACTGCGGCGCCAACGGCTTTTCGACTTAACGAGCTGGATAGTCGGCGGTTGTTTTATTTATTGGGTGTGCGTGAACTCCTATTTTTACGAAGGCGAATATCTTCGATGCGCGTAAAGACAACTAAAACTTATACTACTGCGGCGCCGACGGCTTTTCGACTTAACGAGCTGGATAGTCGGCGGTTGTTTTATTTATTGGATGTGCATGCCCTCCTATTTTTACGAAGTCGAATATCTTCGATGCGCGTAAAGACAACTAAATCTTATACTACTGCGGCGCCGACGGCATTTTTCGACTGAACGAGCTGGAGAGTCGCGGCGGCTGTTATATTTATTTAGTGTGCGTGCCCTCCTAATTTTACGAAGGCGAATATCTTATATCCGCGCTACCGACATAAAAAACTTATACTACTGCGGCGCCGACGGCTTTTCGACTGAACGAGCTGGATAGTCGGCGGTTGTTTTATTTATTGAGTGTGCGTGCCCTCCTACTTTTACGAAGGCGAATATCTTAGATCCCTGGTACCGACATAAAAAACTTATTCTACTACGGCGCCGACGGCTTTTCGACTGAACGAGCTGGATAGTCACCGGTTGTTTTATTTATTGAATGTGTGTGCCCTCCTATTTTTATCAAGGCGAATATCTTCGATGCGCGTAAAGACAACTAAAACGTATACTACTGCGGCGCCGGCGGCTTTTTGACTGAACGAGCTGGATAGTGGGCGGTATATTTATTTATTGAGTGTGCGTGCCCTCCTATTTTTACGAAGGCGAATATCTTCGACGCGCGTAAAGACAACTAAATCTTATACTACTGCGGCGAGGACGGCTTTACGACTGAACGAGCTGGAGAGTCGCGGCGCTGTTGTATTTATTTAGTGTGCGTGCCCTCCTATTTTTACGAAGGTGAATATCTTAGATACGCGCTACCGACATAAAAAACATACTACTGCTGCGCCGACGGCTTTTCGAATGATCGAGCTGGATAGTTGCCGGTTGTTTTATTTATTGAGTGTGGGTGCCCACCTAATTTTTCCAAAGGCGAAAATCTTCGATTTGCGTAAAGAGTACTATAAACTTATACTACTGCGGCGCCGACAGCTTTTCGACTGAACGAGCTGGATAGTCGGCGGTTGTTTTATTTATTGAGTGTTTTGCTCTCCTAATTTTACGAAGGCGAATATCTTAGATCCGCGGTACCGACATAAAAAATTATACTACTACGGCGCCGACGGCTTTTCGACTGAACGAGCTGGAGAGTCGCGGCGGCTGTTGTATTTATTTAGTGTGCGTGCCCTCCTAGTTTTACCAAGGTGAATATCTTAGATCCGCGCTACCGACATAAAAAACATACTACTGCTGCGCCGACGGCTTTTCGAATGATCGAGCTGGATAGTTGCCGGTTGTTTTATTTATTGAGTGTGGGTGCCCACCTAATTTTTCCAAAGGCGAAAATCTTCGATTTGCGTAAAGAGTACTATAAACTTATATTACTGCGGCGCCGACAGCTTTTCGACTGAACGAGCTGGATAGTCGGCGGTTGTTTTATTTATTGAGTGTTTTGCCCTCCTAATTTTACGAAGGCGAATATCTTAGATCCGCGGTACCGACATAAAAAACTTATACTACTACGGCGCCGACGGCTTTTCGACTGAACGAGATGGATTGTCGCCGGTTATTTTATTTATTGAGTGTGCATGCCCTCCTATTTTTGCGAAGGCGAATATCTTAGATCCGCGGTACCGACACAAAAAACTTATACTACTGCGGCGCCGACGGCTTTTCGATTGAACGAGCTGGATAGTCGGCGGTTGTTTTATTTATTGAGTGTGCGTGCCCTCCTATTTTACGAAGGCGAATATCTTAGATCCGTGGTACCGACATCAAAAACTTATTCTGCTGCGGCGCCGACGGCTTTTCGACTGAACGAGCTTGATAGTCGGCGGTATATTTATTTATTGAGTGTGCGTGCCCTGCTATTTTTACGAAGGCGATTATCTTCGATGCGCGTAAAGACAACTAAAACTTATTTTACTACGGGGCCGACGGCTTTTCGACTGAACGAGCTGGATAGTCGCGGCGGTTGTTATATTTATTTACTGTGCGTGCCCTCCTATTTTTACGAAGGCGAATATCTTAGATCCGCGCTACCGACATAAAAAACTTATACTTCTGTGGCGCCGACGGCTTTTCGAATGAACGAGCTGGATAGTCGCCGGTTGTTTTATTTATAGAGTGTGGGTGCCCACCTAATTTTTCCAAAGGCGAATATCTTCAATGCGCGTAAAGACAACTAAAACTTATACTACTTCGGCGCGGACGGCTTTTCGACTGAACGAGCTTGATAGTCGGCGGTTGTTTTAATTATTGGGTGAACGTGAACTCCTATTTTTACGAAGGCGAATATCTGAGATCCGCGGTACAGACAACTAAAGCGTTTACTACTACGGCGCTGACGGCTTTTCGACTGAACGAGCTGAATAGTCGGCGGTTGTTTTATTTATTGAGTGTGCGTGCCCTCCTATTTTTACGAAGGCGAGTATCTAAGATGCGCGTAAAGACAACTAAAACTTATACTACTGCGGCGCCGACGGCTTTTCGACTGAACGAGCTGGATAGTCGCAGCGGCTGTTATATTTATTGTGTGTGCGTGCCCTTCTATTTTTACGAAGGCGAATATCTTAGATCCGCGCTACCGACATAAAAAACTTATACTACTGCGGCACCGACGGCTTTTCGAATGAACGAGCTGGAGAGTCGCGGCGGCTGTTGTATTTATTAAGTGTGCGTGCCCTCCTATTTTTACGAAGGTGAATATCTTAGATCCCCGCTACCGACATAAAAAACATACTACTGCTGCGCCGACTGCTTTTCGAATGAACGAGCTGGATAGTTGCCGGTTGTTTTATTTATTGAGTGTGGGTGCCCACCTAAATTTTCCAAAGGCGAAAATCTTTGATTTGCGTAAAGAGTACTATAAAGTTATACTACTGCGGCGCCGACGGCTTTTCGACTGAACGAGCTTGATATTCGGGGGTTGTTTTATTTATTGAGTGTGCGTGAACTCCAATTTTACGAAGGCGAATATCTTCGATGCGCGTAAAGACAACTAAAACTTATACTACTGCGGCGCCGACGGCTTTTCGACTGAACGAGATGCATAGTCGCCGGTTATTTTATTTATTGAGTGTGCATGCCCTCCTATTTTTACGAAGGCGAATATCTTAGATCCGCGGTACCGACACAAAAAACTTATACTACTGCGGCGCCGACGGCTTTTCGATTGAACGAGCTGGATAGTGTGCGGTTATTTTATTTATTGAGTGTGCGTGCCCTCCTATTTTTACGAAGGCGAATATCTTAGATCCGCGGTACAGACAACAAAAGCTTTTACTACTACGGCGCCGACGGCTTTTCGACAGAACGAGCTGGATAGTCGGCGGTTGTTTTATTTATTGAGTGTGCGTGCCCTCCTACTTTTACGAAGGCGAATATCTTAGATCCCTGGTACTGACATAAAAAACTTATTCTACTACGGCACCAACGGCATTTCGACTGAACGAGCTGGATAGTCAGCGGTTGTTTTATTTATTGAGTGTGCGAACCCTCCTAATTTTACGAAGGCGAATATCCTCGATGCGCGTGAAGACAACTAAAACTTATTTTACTACGGGGCCGACGGCTTTTCGAATGAATGAGCTGGATAGTCGCCGGTTGTTTTATTTATAGAGTGTGGGTGCCCACCTAATTTTTCCAAAGGCGAATATCTTCGATTTGCGTAAAGACAACTATAAACTTATACTACTGCGGCGCCGACGGCTTTTCGACTGAACGAGCTTGATAGTCGGCGGTTGTTTTATTTATTGAGTGTGCGTGAACTCTATTTTTACGAAGGCCAATATCTTCAATGCGCGTAAAGACAACTAAAACTTATACTACTTCGGCGCGGACGGCTTTTCGACTGAACGAGCTTGATAGTCGGCGGTTGTTTTAATTATTGGGTGTGCGTGAACTCCTATTTTTACGAAGGCGAATATCTGAGATCCGCGGTACAGACAACTAAAGCGTTTACTACTACGGCGCTGACGGCTTTTCGACTGAACGAGCTGGATAGTCGGCGGTTTTTTTATTTATCTTGTGTGCGTGCCCTCCTACTTTTACGAAGGCGAATATCTTAGATCCGCGGTACAGACAACTAAAACTTATACAACTGCGGCGCCGACGGCTTTTCGACTGAACGAGCTGGATAGTCGCCGGTTGTTTTATTTATTGAGTGCGCGTGCCCTCCTATTTTTACGAAGGCGAATATCTTAGATCCGCGGAACCGACATAATAACTTATACTACTACGGCGCCGACGGCTTTTCGACTGAACGAGCTGGATAGTCGCCGGTTGTATTAGTTATTGAGTGTGCGTGCCCTCCTCCTATTTTTACGAAGGCGAGTACCTTCGATGCGCGGTACAGACAACGAAAACTTGTACCACTACGGCGCCGACGGCTTTTCGACTGAACGAGCTGGATAGTCGCAGCGGCTGTTATATTTATTGTGTGTGCGTGCCCTTCTATTTTTACGAAGGCGAATATCTTAGATCCGCGCTACCGACATAAAAAACTTATACTACTGCGGCACCGACGGCTTTTCGAATGAACGAGCTGGATAGCCGCCGGTTGTTTTATTTATTGAGTGTGGGTGCCCGCCTAATTTTTCCAAAGGCGAATATCCTCTATTTGCGTAAAGACAACTATAAACTTATACTGCTGCGGCGCCGACGGCTTTTCGACTGAACGAGCTGTATATTCGCCGGTTGTTTTATTTATTGTGTGTGCGTGCCCTCCTATTTTTACGAAGGCGAACATCTTCGATGCGCGTAAAGACAACTAAAACATTTACTACTGCGGCGTAGACGGCTTTTCGACTGAACGAGCTTGATAGTCGGGGGTTGTTTTATTTATTGAGTGTGCGTGAACTCTATTTTTACGAAGGCGAATATCTTCAATGCGCGTAAAGACAACTAAAACCTAAACTACCGCGGCGCGGACGGCTTTTCGACTGAACGAGCTTGATAGTCGGTGGTTGTTTTATTTATTGAGTGTGCGTGAACTCCTATTTTTACGAAGGCGAATATCTGAGATCCGCGGTACAGACATAAAAAGCTCATACTACTACGGCGGCGACGGCTTTTCGACTGAACGAGCTGGATAGTCGCCGGTTGTTTTATTTATTGTGTGTGCGTGCCCTCCTATTTTTACGAAGGCGAACATCTTCGATGCGCGTAAAGACAACTAAAACGTATACTACTGTGGCGCCGACGGCTTTTTGACTGAACCGGCTGGATAGTGGGCGGTATATTTATTTATTGAGTGTGCGTGCCCTCCTATTTTAACGAAGGCGAATATCTTCGACGCGCGTAAAGACAACTAAATCTTATACTACTGCGGCGCCGACGGCTTTTCGACTGAACGAGCTGGAGAGTCGCGGCGGCTGTTGTATTTATTAAGTGTGCGTGCCCTCCTATTTTTACGAAGGTGAATATCTTAGATCCCCGCTACCGACATAAAAAACATACTACTGCTGCGCCGACGGCTTTTCGAATGAACGAGCTGGATAGTTGCCGGTTGTTTTATTTATTGAGTGTGGGTGCCCACCTAAATTTTCCAAAGGCGAAAATCTTTGATTTGCGTAAAGAGTACTATAAAGTTATACTACTGCGGCGCCGACGGCTTTTCGACTGAACGAGCTTGATATTCGGGGGTTGTTTTATTTATTGAGTGTGCGTGAACTCCAATTTTACGAAGGCGAATATCTTAGATCCGCGGTACCGACACAAAAAACTTATACTACTGCGGCGCCGACGGCTTTTCGATTGAACGAGCTGGATAGTCTGCGGTTATTTTATTTATTGAGTGTGCGTTGCCTCCTATTTTTACGAAGGCGAATATCATAGATCCGCGGTACAGACAACAAAAGCTTTTACTACTACGGCGCCGACGGCTTTTCGACAGAACGAGCTGGATAGTCGGCGGTTGTTTTATTTATTGAGTGTGCGTGCCCTCCTACTTTTACGAAGGCGAATATCTTAGATCCCTGGTACTGACATAAAAAACTTATTCTACTACGGCACCAACGGCATTTCGACTGAACGAGATGGATAGTCAGCGGTTGTTTTATTTATTGAGTGTGCGAACCCTCCTATTTTTTACGAAGGCGAATATCCTCGATGCGCGTGAAGACAACTAAAACATTTACTACTGCGGCGCCGACGGGTTTTCGACTGAACGAGCTCTATAGTCGCCGGTTGTTTTCTTTATTGTGTGCGCGTGCCCTCCTATTTTTACGAAGGCGAACATCTTCGATGCGCGTAAAGACAACTAAAACTTATACTACTGTGGCACCGACGGCTTCTCGACTGAACGAGCTTGATAGTCGGCGGTTGTTTTATTTATTGAGTGTGCGTACCCTCCTATTTTTACGAAGGCGAATATCTTCGATGCGCGTGAAGACAACTAAAACATTTACTACTGCGGCGCCAACGGCTTTTCGACTGAACGAGCTTGATAGTCGGCGGTTGTTTTATTTATTGAGTGTGCGAACCCTCCTATTTTTACGAAGGCGAATATCTTCGATGCGCGTGAAGACAACTAAACCATTTACTACTGCGGCGCCGACGGCTTTTCGACTGAACGAGCTGTATAGTCGGCGGTTGTTTTATTTATTGTGTGTGCGTGCCCTCCTATTTTTACGAAGGCGAACATCTTTGATGCGCGTAAAGACAATTAAAACTTATACTACAGTGGCGCCGACGTCTTTTCGACTCAACGAGCTTCATAGTCGGCGGTTGTTTTATTTATTGTGTGTGCGTACCCTCCTATTTTTACGAAGGCGAATATCTTCGATGCGCGTGAAGACAACTAAAACATTTACTACTGCGGCGCCGACGGCTTTTCGACTGAACGAGCTTGATAGTCGGAGGTTGTTTTATTTATTGAGTGTGCGTGAACTCTATTTTTACGAAGGCGAATATCTACAAAGCGCGTAAAGACAACTAAAACTTATACTACTGCGGCGCGGACGGCTTTTCGACTGAACGAGCTTGATAGTCGGCGGTTGTTTTATTTATTGAGTGTGCGAACCCTCCTATTTTTACGAAGGCGAATATCTTCGATGCGCGTGAAGACAACTAAACCATTTACTACTGCGGCGCCGACGGCTTTTCGACTGAACGAGCTGTATAGTCGGCGGTTGTTTTATTTATTGTGTGTGCGTGCCCTCCTATTTTTACGAAGGCGAACATCTTTGATGCGCGTAAAGACAATTAAAACTTATACTACAGTGGCGCCGACGGCTTTTCGACTCAACGAGCTTGATAGTCGGCGGTTGTTTTATTTATTGTGTGTGCGTACCCTCCTATTTTTACGAAGGCGAATATCTTCGATGCGCGTGAAGACAACTAAAACATTTACTACTACGGCGGCGACGGCTTTTCGACTGAACGAGCTGGATAGTCGCCGGTTGTTTTATTTATTGTGTGTGCGTGCCCTCCTATTTTTACGAAGGCGAATATCTTCGACGCGCGTAAAGACAACTAAATCTTATACTACTGCGGCGCCGACGGCTTTTCGACTGAACGAGCTGGAGAGTCGCGGCGGCTGTTGTAGTTATTTAGTGTGCGTGCCCTCCTATTTTTACGAAGGTGAATATCTTAGATCCCCGCTACCGACATAAAAAACATACTACTGCTGCGCCGACGGCTTTTCGAATGAACGAGCTGGATTGTTGCCGGTTGTTTTATTTATTGAGTGTGGGTGCCCACCTAAATTTTCCAAAGGCGAAAATCTTTGATTTGCGTAAAGAGTACTATAAAGTTATACTACTGCGGCGCCGACGGCTTTTCGACTGAACGAACTTGATATTCGGGGGTTGTTTTATTTATTGAGTGTGCGTGAACTCCAATTTTACGAAGGCGAATATCTTCGATGCGCGTAAAGACAACTAAAGCTTATACTACTGCGGCGCGGACGGCTTTTCGACTGAACGAGCTTGATAGTCGGCGGTTGTTTTATTTATTGAGTGTGCGTGCCCTCCTATTTTTACGAAGGCGAATATCTTCGATGCGCGTAAAGACAACTAAAACATTTACTACTGCGGCGCCGACGGCTTTTCGACTGAAAGAGCTGGATAGTCGGCGGTTGATTTATTTATTGAGTGTGCGTGCCCTCGTATTTTTACGAAGGCGATTATCTTCGATGCGCGTAAAGACAACTAAAACTTATACTACTGCGGCGCGGACGGCTTTTCGACTCAGCGAGCTTGATAGTCGGCGGTTGTTTTATTTATTGTGTGTGCGTACCCTCCTATTTTTACGAAGGCGAATATCTTCGATGCGCGTGAAGACAACTAAAACATTTACTACTGCGGCGTAGACGGCTTTTCGACTGAACGAGCTTGATAGTCGGAGGTTGTTTTATTTATTGAGTGTGCGTGAACTCTATTTTTACGAAAGCGAATATCTTCAATGCGCGTAAAGACAACTAAAACTTAAACTACTGCGGCGCGGACGGCTTTTCGACTGAACGAGCTTGATAGTCGGTGGTTGTTTTATTTATTGAGTGTGCGTGAACTCCTATTTTTACGAAGGCGAATATCTGAGATCCGCGGTACAGACATAAAAAGCTCATACTACTACGGCGGCGACGGCTTTTCGACTGAACGAGCTGGATAGTCGCCGGTTGTTTTATTTATTGTGTGTGCGTGCCCTCCTATTTTTACGAAGGCGAACATCTTCGATGCGCGTAAAGACAACTAAAACGTATACTACTGTGGCGCCGACGGCTTTTTGACTGAACCGGCTGGATAGTGGGCGGTATATTTATTTATTGAGTGTGCGTGCCCTCCTATTTTTACGAAGGCGAATATCTTCGACGCGCGTAAAGACAACTAAATCTTATACTACAGCAGCGCCGAAGGCTTTTCGACTGAACGAGCTGGAGAGTCGCGGCGGCTGTTGTATTTATTAAGTGTGCGTGCCCTCCTATTTTTACGAAGGTGAATATCTTAGATCCCCGCTACCGACATAAAAAACATACTACTGCTGCGCCGACGGCTTTTCGAATGAACGAGCTGGATAGTTGCCGGTTGTTTTATTTATTGAGAGTGGGTGCCCACCTAAATTTTCCAAAGGCGAAAATCTTTGATTTGCGTAAAGAGTACTATAAAGTTATACTACTGCGGCGCCGACGGCTTTTCGACTGAACGAGCTTGATATTGGGGGGTTGTTTTATTTATTGAGTGTGCGTGAACTCCAATTTTACGAAGGCGAATATCTTCGATGAGCGTAAAGACAACTAAAACTTATACTACTGCGGCGCGGACGGCTTTTCGACTGAACGAGCTGGATAGTTGCCGGTTGTTTTATTTATTGAGAGTGGGTGCCCACCTAAATTTTCCAAAGGCGAAAATCTTTGATTTGCGTAAAGAGTACTATAAAGTTATACTACTGCGGCGCCGACGGCTTTTCGACTGAACGAGCTTGATATTCGGCGGTTGTTATATTTATTGAGTGTGCGTGAACTCCTATTTTTACGAAGGAGACTATCTGACATCCGCGGTACAGACATAAAAAGCTCATACTACTACGGCGCCGACGGCTTCTCGACTGAACGAGATGCATAGTCGCCGGTTATTTTATTTATTGAGTGCGCATGCCCTCCTATTTTTACGAAGGCGAATATCTTAGATCCGCGGTACCGACACAAAAAACTTATACTACTGCGGCGCCGACGGCTTTTCGATTGAACGAGCTGGATAGTCTGCGGTTATTTTATTTATTGAGTGTGCGTGCCCTCCTATTTTTACGAAGGCGAATATCTTAGATCCGCGGTACAGACAACTAAAGCTTTTACTACTACGGCGCCGACGGCTTTTCGACTGAACGAGCTGGATAGTCGGCGGTTGTTTTATTTATTGAGTGTGCGTGCCCTCCTACTTTTACGAAGGCGAATACCTTAGATCCCTGGTACCGACATAAAAAACTTATTCTACTACGGCGCCGACGGCATTTCGACTGAACGAGCTGGATAGTCAGCGGTTGTTTTATTTATTGAGTGTGCGAACCCTCCTATTTTTACGAAGGCGAATATCCTTGATGCGCGTGAAGACAACTAAAACATTTACTACTGCGGCGCCGACGGCTTTTCGACTGAACGAGCTGTATAGTCGCCGGTTGTTTTCTTTATTGTGTGTGCGTGCCCTCCTATTTTTACGAAGGCGAACATCTTCGATGCGCGTAAAGACAACTAAAACTTATACTACTGTGTCGCCGACGGCTTCTCGACTGAACGAGCTTGATAGTCGGCGGTTGTTTTATTTATTGAGTGTGCGTACCCTCCTATTTTTACGAAGGCGAATATCTTCGATGCGCGTGAAGACAACTAAAACATTTACTACTGCGGCGCCAACGGCTTTTCGACTGAACGAGCTTGATAGTCGGCGGTTGTTTTATTTATTGAGTGTGCGAACCCTCCTATTTTTACGAAGGCGAATATCTTCGATGCGCGTGAAGACAACTAAACCATTTAATACTGCGGCGCCGACGGCTTTTCGACTGAACGAGCTGGATAGTCGGCGGTTGTTTTATTTATTGTGTGTGCGTGCCCTCCTATTTTTACGAAGGCGAACATCTTCGATGCGCGTAAAGACAACTAAAACTTATACTACAGTGGCGCCGACGGCTTTTCGACTCAACGAGCTTGAGAGTCGGCGGTTGTTTTATTTATTGTGTGTGCGTACCCTCCTATTTTTACGAAGGCGAATATCTTCGATGCGCGTGAAGACAACTAAAACATTTACTACTGCGGCGCGGACGGCTTTTCGCCTGAACGAGCTTGATAGTCGGTGGTTGTTTTATATATTGAGTGTGCGTGAACTCCTATTTTTACGAAGGCGAATATCTGAGATCCGCGGTACAGACATAAAAAACTCATACTACTACGGCGGCGACGGCTTTTCGACTGAACGAGCTGGATAGTCGCCGGTTGTTTTATTTATTGTGTGTGCGTGCCCTCCTATTTTTACGAAGGCGAACATCTTCGATGCGCGTAAAGACAACTAAAACGTATACTACTGTGGCGCCGACGGCTTTTTGACTGAACCGGCTGGATAGTGGGCGGTATATTTATTTATTGAGTGTGCGTGTCCTCCTATTTTTACGAAGGCGAATATCTTCGACGCGCGTAAAGACAACTAAATCTTATACTACTGCGGCGCCGACGGCATTTCGACTGAACGAGCTGGAGAGTCGCGGCGGCTGTTGTATTTATTTAGTGTGCGTGCCCTCCTATTTTTACGAAGGTGAATATCTTAGATCCCCGCTACCGACATAAAAGACATAATACTGCTGCGCCGACGGCTTTTCGAATGAACGAGCTGGATAGTTGCCGGTTGTTTTATTTATTGAGTGTGGGTGCCCACCTAAATTTTCCAAAGGCGAAAATCTTTGATTTGCGTAAAGAGTACTATAAAGTTATACTACTGCGGCGCCGACGGCTTTTCGACTGAACGAGCTTGATATTCGGGGGTTGTTTTTTTTTTGAGTGTGCGTGAACTCCAATTTTACGAAGGCGAATATCTTCGATGCGCGTAAAGACAACTAAAACTTATACTACTGCGGCGCGGACGGCTTTTCGACTGAACGAGCCTGATAGCCGGCGGTTGTTTTATTTATTGAGTGTGCGTGAACTCCTATTTTTACGAAGGAGACTATCTGACATCCGCGGAACAGACATAAAAAGCTCATACTACTGCGGCGCCGATGGCTTTTCGACTGAACGAGATGCATAGTCTGCGGTTATTTTATTTATTGAGCGTGCGTGCCCTCTTATTTTTACGAAGGCGAATATCTTAGATCCGCGGGACAGACAACTAAAGCTTTTACTACTACGGCGCCGACGGCTTTTCGACTGAACGAGCTATATAGTCGGCGGTTGTTTTATTTATTGAGTGTGCGTGCCCTCCTACTTTTACGAAGGCGAATATCTTAGATCCCTGGTACCGACATAAAAAACTTATTCTACTACGGCGCCGACGGCATTTCGACTGAACGAGCTGGATAGTCAGCGGTTGTTTTATTTATTGAGTGTGCGAACCCTCCTATTTTTACGAAGGCGAATATCCTCGATGCGCGTGAAGACAACTACAACATTTACTACTGCGGCGCCGACGGCTTTTCGACTGAACGAGCTGTATAGTCGCCGGTTGTTTTCTTTATTGTGTGTGCGTGCCCTCCTATTTTTACGAAGGCGAACATATTCGATGCGCGTGAAGACAACTAAAACATTTACTACTGCGGCGCCAACGGCTTTTCGACTGAACGAGCTGGAAAGTCGGCGATTGTTCTATTTATTCAGTGTGCGTGCCCTCCTATTTTTACGAAGGCGAATATCTTCGATGCGCGTGAAGACAACTAAAACATTTACTACTGCGGCGCCGACGGCTTTTCGACTGAACGAGCTTGATAGTCGGAGGTTGTTTTATTTATTGAGTGTGCGTGAACTCTATTTTTACGAAGGCGAATATCTTCAATGCGCGTAAAGACAACTAAAACTTATACTACTGCGGCGCGGACGGCTTTTCGACTGAACGAGCTTGATAGTCGGTGGTTGTTTTATTTATTGAGTGTGCGTGAACTCCTATTTTTACGACGGCGAATATCTGAGATCCGCGGTACTGACATAAAAAGCTCATACTACTACGGCGCCCACGGCTTTTCGACTGAACGAGCTGGATAGTCGGCGGTTGATTTATTTATTGAGTGTGCATGCCCTCCTATTTTTACGAAGGCGATTATCTTCGATGCGCGTAAAGACAACTAAAACTTATACTACTGCGGCGCCTACGGCTTTTCGACTGAACGAGCTGGAGAGTCGCGGCGGCTGTTGTATTTATTTAGTGTGCGTACCCTCCTATTTTTACGAAGGTGAATATCTTAGATCCGCGCTACCGACATAAAAAACATACTACTGCTGCGCCGACGGCTTTTCGAATGATCGAGCTGCATAGTTGCCGGTTGTTTTATTTATTGAGTGTGGGTGCCCACCTAATTTTTCCAAAGGCGAAAATCTTCGATTTGCGTATAGAGTACTATAAACTTATACTACTGCGGCGCCGACAGCTTTTCGACTGAACGAGCTGGATAGTCGGCGGTTGTTTTATTTATTGAGTGTTTTGCCCTCCTAATTTTACGAAGGCGAATATCTTAGATCCGCGGTACCGACATAAAAAACTTATACTACTACGGCGCCGACGGCTTTTCGACTGAACGAGCTGGATAGTCGCGGCGGCTGTTATATTTATTGAGTGTGCGTGCCCTCCTATTTTTACGAAGGCGAATATCTTAGATCCGCGCTACCGACATAAAAAACTTATACTACTGCGGCACCGACGGCTTTTCGAATGAACGAGCTGGATAGTCGCCGGTTGTTTTATTTATTGAGTGTGGGTGCCCACCTAATTTTTCCAAAGGCGAATATCCTCTATTTGCGTAAAGACAACTATAAACTTATACTGCTGCGGCGCCGACGGCTTTTCGACTGAACGAGCTTGATATTCGTGGGTTGTTTTATTTATTGAGTGTGCGTGAACTCCAATTTTACGAAGGCGAATATTTTCGATGCGCGTAAAGACAACTAAAACTTATACTACTGCGGCGCGGACGGCTTTTCGACTGAACGAGCTTGATAGTCGGCGGTTGTTTTATTTATTGAGTGTGCGTGAACTCCTATTTGTACGAAGGCGACTATCTGACATCCGCGGTACAGACATAAAAAGCTCATACTACTACGGCGCCGACGGCTTTTCGACTGAACGAGCTGTATATTCGCCGGTTGTTTTATTTATTGTGTGCGTGCCCTCCTATTTTTACGAAGGCGAATATCTTCGATGCGCGTAAAGACAACTAAAATTATACTACTGCGGCGCCGATGGCTTTTCGACTTAACAAGCTGGACAGTCGGCGGTTGTTTTATTTATTGAGTGTGCGTGCCCTCCTATTTTTACGAAGCCGAATATCTTCGACGCGCGTAAAGACAACTAAATCTTATACAACTGCGGCGCCGACGGCTTTTCGACTGAACGAGCTGGAGAGTCGCGGCGGCTGTTGTATTTATTTAGTGTGCGTGCCCTCCTATTTTTACGAAGGTAAATATCTTAGATCCCCGCTACCGACATAAAAATCATACTACTGCTGCGCCGACGGCTTTTCGAATGAACGAGCTGGATAGTTGCCGGTTGTTTTATTTATTGAGTGTGGGTGCCCACCTAATTTTTCCAAAGGCGAAAATCTTCGATTTGCGTAAAGAGTACTATAAAGTTATACTACTGCGGCACCGACGGCTTTTCGACTGAACGAGCTTGATATTCGGGGGTTGTTTTATTTATTGAGTGTGCGTGAACTCCAATTTTACGAAGGCGAATATCTTCGATGCGCGTAAAGACAACTAAAACTTATACTACTGCGGCGCGGACGGCTTTTCGACTGAACGAGCTTGATAGTCGGCGGTTGTTTTATTTATTAAGTGTGCGTGAACTCCTATTTTTACGAAGGAGACTATCTGAGATCCGCGGTACAGACATAAAAAGCTCATACAACTACGGCGCCGACGGCTTTTCGACTGAACGAGATGGATAGTCGCCGGTTATTTTATTTATTGAGTGTGCGTGCCCTCCTATTTTTACGAAGGCGAATATCTTAGATCCGCGGTACAGACAACTAAAGCTTTTACTACTACGGCGCCGACGGCTTTTCGACTGAACGAGCTGGATAGTCGGCGGTTGTTTTATTTATTGAGTGTGCGTGCCCTCCTACTTTTACGAAGGCGAATATCTTAGATCCCTGGTACCGACATAAAAAACTTATTCTACTACGGCGCCGACGGCATTTCGACTGAATGAGCTGGATAGTCGGCGGTTGTTTTATTTATTGAGTGTGCGAACCCTCTTATTTTTACGAAGGCGAATATCTTCGATGCGCGTGAAGACAACAAAAACCTATACTACTGTGGCGCCGACGGCTTCTCGACTGAACGAGCTTGATAGTCGACGGTTGTTTTATTTATTGAGTGTGCGTACCCTCCTATTTTTACGAAGGCGAATATCTTCGATGCGCGTGAAGACAACTAAAACATTTACTACTGCGGCGCCAACGGCTTTTCGACTGAACGAGCTTGATAGTCGGCGGTTGTTTTATTTATTGAGTGTGCGAACCCTCCTATTTTTACGAAGGCGAATATCTTCGATGCGCGTGAAGACAACTAAACCATTTACTACTGCGGCGCCGACGGCTTTTCGACTGAACGAGCTGGATAGTCGGCGGTTGTTTTATTTATTGTGTGTGCGTGCCCTCCTATTTTTACGAAGGCGAACATCTTCGATGCGCGTAAAGACAACTAAATCTTATACTACAGTGGCGCCGACAGCTTTTCGACTCAACGAGCTTGATAGTCGGCGGTTGTTTTATTTATTGTGTGTGCGTACCCTCCTATTTTTACGAAGGCGAATATCTTCGATGCGCGTGAAGACAACTAAAACATTTACTACTGCGGCGCCGACGGCTTTTCGACTGAACGAGCTTGATAGTCGGAGGTTGTTTTATTTATTGAGTGTGCGTGAACTCTATTTTTACGAAGGCGAATATATTCAATGCGCGTAAAGACAACTAAAACTTATACTACTGCGGCGCGGACGGCTTTTCAACTGAACGAGCTTGATAGTCGACGGTTGTTTTATTTATTGAGTGTGCGTACCCTCCTATTTTTACGAAGGCGAATATCTTCGATGCGCGTGAAGACAACTAAAACATTTACTACTGCGGCGCCAATGGCTTTTCGACTGAACGAGCTTGATAGTCGGCGGTTGTTTTATTTATTGAGTGTGCGAACCCTCCTATTTTTACGAAGGCGAATATCTTCGATGCGCGTGAAGACAACTAAACCATTTACTACTGCGGCGCCGACGGCTTTTCGACTGAACGAGCTGGATAGTCGGCGGTTGTTTTATTTATTGTGTGTGCGTGCCCTCCTATTTTTACGAAGGCGAATATCTTCGATGCGCGTGAAGACAACTAAAACATTTACTACTGCGGCGCCGACGGCTTTTAGACTGAACGAGCTTGATAGTCGGAGGTTGTTTTATTTATTGAGTGTGCGTGAACTCTATTTTTACGAAGGCGAATATATTCAATGCGCGTAAAGACAACTAAAACTTATACTACTGCGGCGCGGACGGCTTTTCAACTGAACGAGCTTGATAGTCGGCGGTTGTTTTATTTATTGAGTGTTCGTGAACTCCTATTTTTACGAAGGCGAATATCTTCGATGCGCGTAAAGACAACTAAAACTTATACTACTGCGGCGCCGACGGCTTTTTGACTGAACGAGCTGGATGGTGGGCGGTATATTTATTTATTGAGTGCGCGTGCCCTCCTATTTTTACGAAGGCGAATATCTTCGACGCGCGTAAAGACAACTAAATCTTATACCACTGCGGCGCCGACGGCTTTTCGACTGAACGAGCTGGAGAGTCGCGGCGGCTGTTGTATTTATTAAGTGTGCGTGCCCTCCTATTTTTACGAAGGTCAATATCTTAGATCCCCGCTACCGACATAAAAACATACTACTGCTGCGCCGACGGCTTTTCGAATGAACGAGCTGGATAGTTGCCGGTTGTTTTATTTATTGAGTGTGGGTGCCCACCTAATTTTTCCAAAGGCGAAAATCTTCGATTTGCGTAAAGAGTACTATAAAGTTATATTACTGCGGCGCCGACGGCTTTTCGACTGAACGAGCTTGATATTCGGGGGTTGTTTTATTTATTGAGTGTGTGTGAACTCCAATTTTACGAAGGCGAATATCTTCGATGCGCGTAAAGACAACTAAAACTTATACTACTGCGGCGCGGACGGCTTTTCGACTGAACGAGCTTGATAGTCGGCGGTTGTTTTATTTATTGAGTGTGCGTGAACTCCTATTTTTACGAAGGAGACTATCTGAGATCCGCGGTACAGACATAAAAAGCTCATACTACTACGGCGCCGACGGCTTTTCGACTGAACGAGATGGATAGTCGCCGGTTATTTTATTTATTGAGTGCGCAGCCCTCCTATTTTTACGAAGGCGAATATCTTAGATCCGCGGTACCGACACAAAAAACTTATACTACTGCGGCGCCGACGGCTTTTCGATTGAACGAGCTGGATAGTCTGCGGTTATTTTATTTATTGAGTGTGCGTGCCCTCCTATTTTTACGAAGGCGAATATCTTCGATGCGCGTGAAGACAACTAAAACATTTACTACTGCGGCGCCGACGGCTTTTCGACTGAACGAGCTGTATAGTCGACGGTTGTTTTATTTATTGAGTGTGCGTACCCTCCTATTGTTACGAAGGCGAATATCTTCGATGCGCGTGAAGACAACTAAAACATTTACTACTGCGGCGCCAACGGCTTTTCGACTAAACGAGCTTGATAGTCGGCGGTTGTTTTATTTATTGAGTGTGCGAACCCCCCTATTTTTACGAAGGCGAATATCTTCGATGCGCGTGAAGACAACTAACCCATTTACTACTGCGGCGCCGACGGCTTTTCGACTGAACGAGCTGGATAGTCGGCGGTTGTTTTATTTATTGAGTTTGCGAACCCTCCTATTTTTACGAAGGCGAATATCTTCGATGCGCGTAAAGACAACTAAAACTTATACTACAGTGGCGCCGACGGCTTTTCGACTCAACGAGCTTGATAGTCGGCGGTTGTTTTATTTATTGTGTGTGCGTACCCTCCTATTTTTACGAAGGCGAATATCTTCGATGCGCGTGAAGACAACTAAAACATTTACTACTGCGGCGCCGACGGCTTTTCGACTGAACGAGCTTGATAGTCGGAGGTTGTTTTATTTATTGAGTGTGCGTGAACTCTATTTTTACGAAGGCGAATATCTTCGATGCGCGTAAAGACATCTAAAACTTATACTACTGCGACGCGGACGGCTCTTCGACTGAACGAGCTGGATAGTCGGGGGTTGTTTTATTTATTGAGTGTTCGTGAACTCCTATTTTTACGAAGGCGAATATATTCGATGCGCGTAAAGACAACTAAAGCTTATACTACTGCGGCGCCGACGGCTTTTCGACTGAACGAGCTGGATAGTCGGCGGTAATTTTATTTATTGAGTGTGCGTGCCCTCCTATTTTTACGAAGGCGAATATCTTCGAAGCGCGTAAAGACAACTAAAACATATACTACTGCAGCGCCGACGGCTTTTCGACTTAACGAGCTCGATAGTCGGCGGTTGTTTTATTTACTGGGTGTGCGTGCCCTCCTATTTTTACGAAGGCGAATATCTTCGATGCGCGTAAAGACAACTAAAACTTATACTACTGTGGCGCCGACGGCTTTTCGACTTAACGAGCTGGATAGTCGGCTGTTGATTTATTTATTGGGTGTGCGTGCCCTCCTATTTTTACGAAGGCGAATATCTTCGATGCGCGTAAAGACAACTAAAACTTATACTACTGCGGCGCCGACGGCATTTCGACTTAACGAGCTGGATAGTCGGCGGTTGTTTTATTTATTGGGTGTGCGTGCCCTCCTATTTTTACGAAGGCGAATATCTTCGATGCGCGTAAAGACAACAAAAACTTATTTTACTACGGCGCCGACGGCTTTTCGACTGAACGAGCTCGATAGTCGCGGCGGTTGTTATATTTATTTAGTGTGCGTGCCCTGCTATTTTTACGAAGGCGAATATCTTAGATCCGCGCTACCGACATAAAAAACCTATCCTTCTGCGGCGCCGACGGCTTTTCGAATGAACGAGCTGGATAGTCGCCGGTTGTTTTATTTATTGAGTGTGCGTGAACTCTATTTTTACGAAGGCGAATATCTTCGATGCGCGTAAAGACAACTAAAACTTATACTACTTCGGCGCGGACGGCTTTTCGACTAAACGAGCTTGATAGTCGGCGGTTGTTTTAATTATTGGGTGTGCGTGAACTCCTATTTTTACGAAGGCGAATATCTGAGATCCGCGGTACAGACAACTAAAGCTTTTACTTCTACGGCGCCGACGGCTTTTCGACTGAACGAGCTGGATAGTCGGCGGTTTTTTTATTTATCTTGTGTGCGTGCCCTCCTACTTTTACGAAGGCGAATATCTTAGATCCGTGGTACCGACATAAAAAACTTATTCTACTACGGCACCGATTTCTTTTCGACTGAACGAGCTGGATAGTCGCCGGTTGTTTTATTTATTGAATGTGCGTGCCCTCCTATTTTTACGAAGACGAATAACTTAGATCAGCGGTACCGACAACTAAAACTTATACAACTGCGGCGCCGACGGCTTTTCGACTGTTACGAGCTGGATAGTCGCCGGTTGTTTTATTTATTGAGTGCGCGTGCCCTCCTATTTTTACGAAGGCGAATATCTTAGATCCGCGGTACCAACGTAAAAAAGTTATACTACTACGGCGCCGACGGCTTTTCGACTGAACGAGCTGGATAGTCGGCGGTTGTTTTATTTATTGAGTGTGCGTGCCCTCCTATTTTTACGAAGGCGAATATCTTAGATCCGCGGTACCAACGTAAAAAAGTTATACTACTACGGCGCCGACGGCTTTTCGACTGAACGAGCTGGATAGTCGCCGGTTGTATTAGTTATTGAGTGTGCGTGCCCTTCTATTTTTACGAAGGCGAATATCTTAGATCCGCGCTATCGCCAAAAAAACCTTATACTAGTGCGGCGCCGACGGCTTTTCGACTGAACGAGCTGGATAGTCGCCGGTTGTTTTATTTATTGAGTGCGTGTGCCCTCCTATTTTTACGAAGGCGAATATCTTAGATGCGCGGTACCGACATAAAAATTTATACTACTACGGCGCCGACGGCGTTTCTACTGAACGAGCTGGATAGTCGCCGGTTGTTTTATTTATTGAGTGTGCGTGCCCTCCTATTTATAAGAAGGCGAATATCTTAGATCCGCGGTACCGACGTAAAAAAGTTATACTACTACGGCGCCGACGGCGTTTCTACTGAACGAGCTGCATAGTCACCGGTTGTTTTATTTATTGAGTGTGCGTGCCCTCCTATTTATAAGAAGGCGAATATCTTAGATCCGCGGTACCGACATAAAAATTTATACTACTACGGCGCCGACGGCGTTTCTACTGAACGAGCTGGATAGTCGCCGGTTGTTTTATTTATTGAGTGTGCGTGCCCTCCTATTTATAAGAAGTCGAATATCTTAGATCCGCGGTACCGACATAAAAATTTATACTACTACGGCGCCGACGGCGTTTCTACTGAACGAGCTGGATAGTCGCCGGTTGTTTTATTTATTGAGTGTGCGTGCCCTCCTATTTATAAGAAGGCGAATATCTTAGATCCGCGGTACCGACATAAAAATTTATACTACTACGGCGCCGACGGCGTTTCTACTGAACGAGCTGGATAGTCGCCGGTTGTTTTATTTATTGAGTGTGCGTGCCCTCCTATTTCTAAGAAGGCGAATATCTTCAATGCGCTTAAAGACAACTAAAACTTATACTACTGCGGCGCCGACGGCTTTTCGACTGAACGAGCTGGATATTCGGCGGTTGTTATATTTATTGAGTGTGCGTGAACTCCTATTTTTACGAAGGAGACTATCTGACATCCGCGGTACAGACATAAAAAGCTCATACTACTACGGCGCCGACGGCTTTTCGATTGAACGAGCTGGATAGTCTGCGGTTATTTTATTTATTGAGTGTGCGTGCCCTCCTATTTTTACGAAGGCGAATATCTTAGATCCGCGGTACAGACAACTAAAGCTTTTACTACTACGGCGCCGACGGCTTTTCGACTGAACGAGCTGGATAGTCGGCGGTTGTTTTATTTATTGAGTGTGCGTGCCCTCCTACTTTTACGAAGGCGAATACCTTAGATCCCTGGTACCGACATAAAAAACTTATTCTACTACGGCGCCGACGGCATTTCGACTGAACGAGCTGGATAGTCTGCGGTTATTTTATTTATTGAGTGTGCGTGCCCTCCTATTTTTACGAAGGCGAATATCCTTGATGCGCGTGAAGACAACTAAAACATTTACTACTGCGGCGCCGACGGCTTTTCGACTGAACGAGCTGTATAGTCGCCGGTTGTTTTCTTTATTGTGTGTGCGTGCCCTCCTATTTTTACGAAGGCGAACATCTTCGATGCGCGTAAAGACAACTAAAACTTATACTACTGTGTCGCCGACGGCTTCTCGACTGAACGAGCTTGATAGTCGGCGGTTGTTTTATTTATTGAGTGTGCGTACCCTCCTATTTTTACGAAGGCGAATATCTTCGATGCGCGTGAAGACAACTAAAACATTTACTACTGCGGCGCCAACGGCTTTTCGACTGAACGAGCTTGATAGTCGGCGGTTGTTTTATTTATTGAGTGTGCGAACCCTCCTATTTTTACGAAGGCGAATATCTTCGATGCGCGTGAAGACAACTAAAACTTATACTACAGTGGCGCCGACGGCTTTTCGACTCAACGAGCTTGAGAGTCGGCGGTTGTTTTATTTATTGTGTGTGCGTACCCTCCTATTTTTACGAAGGCGAATATCTTCGATGCGCGTGAAGACAACTAAAACATTTACTACTACGGCGGCGACGGCTTTTCGACTGAACGAGCTGGATAGTCGCCGGTTGTTTTATTTATTGTGTGTGCGTGCCCTCCTATTTTTACGAAGGCGAACATCTTCGATGCGCGTAAAGACAACTAAAACGTATACTACTGTGGCGCCGACGGCTTTTTGACTGAACCGGCTGGATAGTGGGCGGTATATTTATTTATTGAGTGTGCGTGTCCTCCTATTTTTACGAAGGCGAATATCTTCGACGCGCATAAAGACAACTAAATCTTATACTACTGCGGCGCCGACGGCATTTCGACTGAACGAGCTGGAGAGTCGCGGCGGCTGTTGTATTTATTTAGTGTGCGTGCCCTCCTATTTTTACGAAGGTGAATATCTTAGATCCCCGCTACCGACATAAAAGACATAATACTGCTGCGCCGACGGCTTTTCGAATGAACGAGCTGGATAGTTGCCGGTTGTTTTATTTATTGAGTGTGGGTGCCCACCTAAATTTTCCAAAGGCGAAAATCTTTGATTTGCGTAAAGAGTACTATAAAGTTATACTACTGCGGCGCCGACGGCTTTTCGACTGAACGAGCTTGATATTCGGGGGTTGTTTTTTTTTTGAGTGTGCGTGAACTCCAATTTTACGAAGGCGAATATCTTCGATGCGCGTAAAGACAACTAAAACTTATACTACTGCGGCGCGGACGGCTTTTCGACTGAACGAGCCTGATAGCCGGCGGTTGTTTTATTTATTGAGTGTGCGTGAACTCCTATTTTTACGAAGGAGACTATCTGACATCCGCGGAACAGACATAAAAAGCTCATACTACTGCGGCGCCGACGGCTTTTCGACTGAACGAGATGCATAGTCTGCGGTTATTTTATTTATTGAGCGTGCGTGCCCTCTTATTTTTACGAAGGCGAATATCTTAGATCCGCGGGACAGACAACTAAAGCTTTTACTACTACGGCGCCGACGGCTTTTCGACTGAACGAGCTATATAGTCGGCGGTTGTTTTATTTATTGAGTGTGCGTGCCCTCCTACTTTTACGAAGGCGAATATCTTAGATCCCTGGTACCGACATAAAAAACTTATTCTACTACGGCGCCGACGGCATTTCGACTGAACGAGCTGGATAGTCAGCGGTTGTTTTATTTATTGAGTGTGCGAACCCTCCTATTTTTACGAAGGCGAATATCCTCGATGCGCGTGAAGACAACTACAACATTTACTACTGCGGCGCCGACGGCTTTTCGACTGAACGAGCTGTATAGTCGCCGGTTGTTTTCTTTATTGTGTGTGCGTGCCCTCCTATTTTTACGAAGGCGAACATATTCGATGCGCGTGAAGACAACTAAAACATTTACTACTGCGGCGCCTACGGCTTTTCGACTGAACGAGCTGGAAAGTCGGCGATTGTTCTATTTATTCAGTGTGCGTGCCCTCCTATTTTTACGAAGGCGAATATCTTCGATGCGCGTGAAGACAACTAAAACATTTACTACTGCGGCGCCGACGGCTTTTCGACTGAACGAGCTTGATAGTCGGAGGTTGTTTTATTTATTGAGTGTGCGTGAACTCTATTTTTACGAAGGCGAATATCTTCAATGCGCGTAAAGACAACTAAAACTTATACTACTGCGGCGCGGACGGCTTTTCGACTGAACGAGCTTGATAGTCGGTGGTTGTTTTATTTATTGAGTGTGCGTGAACTCCTATTTTTACGACGGCGAATATCTGAGATCCGCGGTACTGACATAAAAAGCTCATACTACTACGGCGCCCACGGCTTTTCGACTGAACGAGCTGGATAGTCGGCGGTTGATTTATTTATTGAGTGTGCATGCCCTCCTATTTTTACGAAGGCGATTATCTTCGATGCGCGTAAAGACAACTAAAACTTATACTACTGCGGCGCCTACGGCTTTTCGACTGAACGAGCTGGAGAGTCGCGGCGGCTGTTGTATTTATTTAGTGTGCGTACCCTCCTATTTTTACGAAGGTGAATATCTTAGATCCGCGCTACCGACATAAAAAACATACTACTGCTGCGCCGACGGCTTTTCGAATGATCGAGCTGCATAGTTGCCGGTTGTTTTATTTATTGAGTGTGGGTGCCCACCTAATTTTTCCAAAGGCGAAAATCTTCGATTTGCGTAAAAAGTACTATAAACTTATACTACTGCGGCGCCGACAGCTTTTCGACTGAACGAGCTGGATAGTCGGCGGTTGTTTTATTTATTGAGTGTTTTGCCCTCCTAATTTTACGAAGGCGAATATCTTAGATCCGCGGTACCGACATAAAAAACTTATACTACTACGGCGCCGACGGCTTTTCGACTGAACGAGCTGGAGAGTCGCGGTGGCTGTTGTATTTATTTAGTGTGCGTGCCCTCCTATTTTTACGAAGGAGAATATCTTAGATCCGCGCTACCGACATAAAAGCATACTACTGCTGCGCCGACGGCTTTTCGAATGATCGAGCTGGATAGTTGCCGGTTGTTTTATTTATTGAGTGTGGGTGCCCACCTAATTTTTCCAAAGGCGAAAATCTTCGATTTGCGTGAAGAGTACTATAAACTTATACTACTGCGGCGCCGACAGCTTTTCGACTGAACGAGCTGGATAGTCGGCGGTTGTTTTATTTATTGAGTGTGCGTGAACTCCAATTTTACGAAGGCGAATATTTTCGATGCGCGTAAAGACAACTAAAACTTATACTACTGCGGCGCGGACGGCTTTTCGACTGAACGAGCTTGATAGTCGGCGGTTGTTTTATTTATTGAGTGTGCGTGAACTCCTATTTGTACGAAGGCGACTATCTGACATCCGCGGTACAGACATAAAAAGCTCATACTACTACGGCGCCGACGGCTTTTCGACTGAACGAGCTGTATATTCGCCGGTTGTTTTATTTATTGTGTGCGTGCCCTCCTATTTTTACGAAGGCGAATATCTTCGATGCGCGTAAAGACAACTAAAATTATACTACTGCGGCGCCGATGGCTTTTCGACTTAACAAGCTGGACAGTCGGCGGTTGTTTTATTTATTGAGTGTGCGTGCCCTCCTATTTTTACGAAGCCGAATATCTTCGACGCGCGTAAAGACAACTAAATCTTATACAACTGCGGCGCCGACGGCTTTTCGACTGAACGAGCTGGAGAGTCGCGGCGGCTGTTGTATTTATTTAGTGTGCGTGCCCTCCTATTTTTACGAAGGTAAATATCTTAGATCCCCGCTACCGACATAAAAATCATACTACTGCTGCGCCGACGGCTTTTCGAATGAACGAGCTGGATAGTTGCCGGTTGTTTTATTTATTGAGTGTGGGTGCCCACCTAATTTTTCCAAAGGCGAAAATCTTCGATTTGCGTAAAGAGTACTATAAAGTTATACTACTGCGGCACCGACGGCTTTTCGACTGAACGAGCTTGATATTCGGGGGTTGTTTTATTTATTGAGTGTGCGTGAACTCCAATTTTACGAAGGCGAATATCTTCGATGCGCGTAAAGACAACTAAAACTTATACTACTGCGGCGCGGACGGCTTTTCGACTGAACGAGCTTGATAGTCGGCGGTTGTTTTATTTATTAAGTGTGCGTGAACTCCTATTTTTACGAAGGAGACTATCTGAGATCCGCGGTACAGACATAAAAAGCTCATACAACTACGGCGCCGACGGCTTTTCGACTGAACGAGATGGATAGTCGCCGGTTATTTTATTTATTGAGTGTGCGTGCCCTCCTATTTTTACGAAGGCGAATATCTTAGATCCGCGGTACAGACAACTAAAGCTTTTACTACTACGGCGCCGACGGCTTTTCGACTGAACGAGCTGGATAGTCGGCGGTTGTTTTATTTATTGAGTGTGCGTGCCCTCCTACTTTTACGAAGGCGAATATCTTAGATCCCTGGTACCGACATAAAAAACTTATTCTACTACGGCGCCGACGGCATTTCGACTGAATGAGCTGGATAGTCGGCGGTTGTTTTATTTATTGAGTGTGCGAACCCTCTTATTTTCACGAAGGCGAATATCTTCGATGCGCGTGAAGACAACAAAAACCTATACTACTGTGGCGCCGACGGCTTCTCGACTGAACGAGCTTGATAGTCGACGGTTGTTTTATTTATTGAGTGTGCGTACCCTCCTATTTTTACGAAGGCGAATATCTTCGATGCGCGTGAAGACAACTAAAACATTTACTACTGCGGCGCCAACGGCTTTTCGACTGAACGAGCTTGATAGTCGGCGGTTGTTTTATTTATTGAGTGTGCGAACCCTCCTATTTTTACGAAGGCGAATATCTTCGATGCGCGTGAAGACAACTAAACCATTTACTACTGCGGCGCCGACGGCTTTTCGACTGAACGAGCTGGATAGTCGGCGGTTGTTTTATTTATTGAGTGTGCGTGCCCTCCTACTTTTACGAAGGCGAATATCTTAGATCCCTGGTACCGACATAAAAAACTTATTCTACTACGGCGCCGACGGCATTTCGACTGAACGAGCTGGATAGTCAGCGGTTGTTTTATTTATTGAGTGTGCGAACCCTCCTATTTTTACGAAGGCGAATATCCTCGATGCGCGTGAAGACAACTACAACATTTACTACTGCGGCGCCGACGGCTTTTCGACTGAACGAGCTGTATAGTCGCCGGTTGTTTTCTTTATTGTGTGTGCGTGCCCTCCTATTTTTACGAAGGCGAACATATTCGATGCGCGTGAAGACAACTAAAACATTTACTACTGCGGCGCCAACGGCTTTTCGACTGAACGAGCTGGAAAGTCGGCGATTGTTCTATTTATTCAGTGTGCGTGCCCTCCTATTTTTACGAAGGCGAATATCTTCGATGCGCGTGAAGACAACTAAAACATTTACTACTGCGGCGCCGACGGCTTTTCGACTGAACGAGCTTGATAGTCGGAGGTTGTTTTATTTATTGAGTGTGCGTGAACTCTATTTTTACGAAGGCGAATATCTTCAATGCGCGTAAAGACAACTAAAACTTATACTACTGCGGCGCGGACGGCTTTTCGACTGAACGAGCTTGATAGTCGGTGGTTGTTTTATTTATTGAGTGTGCGTGAACTCCTATTTTTACGACGGCGAATATCTGAGATCCGCGGTACTGACATAAAAAGCTCATACTACTACGGCGCCCACGGCTTTTCGACTGAACGAGCTGGATAGTCGGCGGTTGATTTATTTATTGAGTGTGCATGCCCTCCTATTTTTACGAAGGCGATTATCTTCGATGCGCGTAAAGACAACTAAAACTTATACTACTGCGGCGCCTACGGCTTTTCGACTGAACGAGCTGGAGAGTCGCGGCGGCTGTTGTATTTATTTAGTGTGCGTACCCTCCTATTTTTACGAAGGTGAATATCTTAGATCCGCGCTACCGACATAAAAAACATACTACTGCTGCGCCGACGGCTTTTCGAATGATCGAGCTGCATAGTTGCCGGTTGTTTTATTTATTGAGTGTGGGTGCCCACCTAATTTTTCCAAAGGCGAAAATCTTCGATTTGCGTAAAAAGTACTATAAACTTATACTACTGCGGCGCCGACAGCTTTTCGACTGAACGAGCTGGATAGTCGGCGGTTGTTTTATTTATTGAGTGTTTTGCCCTCCTAATTTTACGAAGGCGAATATCTTAGATCCGCGGTACCGACATAAAAAACTTATACTACTACGGCGCCGACGGCTTTTCGACTGAACGAGCTGGAGAGTCGCGGTGGCTGTTGTATTTATTTAGTGTGCGTGCCCTCCTATTTTTACGAAGGAGAATATCTTAGATCCGCGCTACCGACATAAAAGCATACTACTGCTGCGCCGACGGCTTTTCGAATGATCGAGCTGGATAGTTGCCGGTTGTTTTATTTATTGAGTGTGGGTGCCCACCTAATTTTTCCAAAGGCGAAAATCTTCGATTTGCGTGAAGAGTACTATAAACTTATACTACTGCGGCGCCGACAGCTTTTCGACTGAACGAGCTGGATAGTCGGCGGTTGTTTTATTTATTGAGTGTTTTGCCCTCCTAATTTTACGAAGGCGAATATCTTAGATCCGCGGTACCGACATAAAAAACTTATACTACTACGGCGCCGACGGCTTTTCGACTGAACGAGCTGGATAGTCGCGGCGGCTGTTATATTTATTGAGTGTGCGGGCCCTCCTATTTTTACGAAGGCGAATATCTTAGATCCGCGCTACCGACATAAAAAACTTATACTACTGCGGCACCGACGGCTTTTCGAATGAACGAGCTGGATAGTCGCCGGTTGTTTTATTTATTGAGTGTGGGTGCCCACCTAATTTTTCCAAAGGCGAATATCCTCTATTTGCGTAAAGACAACTATAAACTTATACTGCTGCGGCGCCGACGGCTTTTCGACTGAACGAGCTTGATATTCGTGGGTTGTTTTATTTATTGAGTGTGCGTGAACTCCAATTTTACGAAGGCGAATATTTTCGATGCGCGTAAAGACAACTAAAACTTATACTACTGCGGCGCGGACGGCTTTTCGACTGAACGAGCTTGATAGTCGGCGGTTGTTTTATTTATTGAGTGTGCGTGAACTCCTATTTGTACGAAGGCGACTATCTGACATCCGCGGTACAGACATAAAAAGCTCATACTACTACGGCGCCGACGGCTTTTCGACTGAACGAGCTGTATATTCGCCGGTTGTTTTATTTATTGTGTGCGTGCCCTCCTATTTTTACGAAGGCGAATATCTTCGATGCGCGTAAAGACAACTAAAATTATACTACTGCGGCGCCGATGGCTTTTCGACTTAACAAGCTGGACAGTCGGCGGTTGTTTTATTTATTGAGTGTGCGTGCCCTCCTATTTTTACGAAGCCGAATATCTTCGACGCGCGTAAAGACAACTAAATCTTATACAACTGCGGCGCCGACGGCTTTTCGACTGAACGAGCTGGAGAGTCGCGGCGGCTGTTGTATTTATTTAGTGTGCGTGCCCTCCTATTTTTACGAAGGTAAATATCTTAGATCCCCGCTACCGACATAAAAATCATACTACTGCTGCGCCGACGGCTTTTCGAATGAACGAGCTGGATAGTTGCCGGTTGTTTTATTTATTGAGTGTGGGTGCCCACCTAATTTTTCCAAAGGCGAAAATCTTCGATTTGCGTAAAGAGTACTATAAAGTTATACTACTGCGGCACCGACGGCTTTTCGACTGAACGAGCTTGATATTCGGGGGTTGTTTTATTTATTGAGTGTGCGTGAACTCCAATTTTACGAAGGCGAATATCTTCGATGCGCGTAAAGACAACTAAAACTTATACTACTGCGGCGCGGACGGCTTTTCGACTGAACGAGCTTGATAGTCGGCGGTTGTTTTATTTATTAAGTGTGCGTGAACTCCTATTTTTACGAAGGAGACTATCTGAGATCCGCGGTACAGACATAAAAAGCTCATACAACTACGGCGCCGACGGCTTTTCGACTGAACGAGATGGATAGTCGCCGGTTATTTTATTTATTGAGTGTGCGTGCCCTCCTATTTTTACGAAGGCGAATATCTTAGATCCGCGGTACAGACAACTAAAGCTTTTACTACTACGGCGCCGACGGCTTTTCGACTGAACGAGCTGGATAGTCGGCGGTTGTTTTATTTATTGAGTGTGCGTGCCCTCCTACTTTTACGAAGGCGAATATCTTAGATCCCTGGTACCGACATAAAAAACTTATTCTACTACGGCGCCGACGGCATTTCGACTGAATGAGCTGGATAGTCGGCGGTTGTTTTATTTATTGAGTGTGCGAACCCTCTTATTTTCACGAAGGCGAATATCTTCGATGCGCGTGAAGACAACAAAAACCTATACTACTGTGGCGCCGACGGCTTCTCGACTGAACGAGCTTGATAGTCGACGGTTGTTTTATTTATTGAGTGTGCGTACCCTCCTATTTTTACGAAGGCGAATATCTTCGATGCGCGTGAAGACAACTAAAACATTTACTACTGCGGCGCCAACGGCTTTTCGACTGAACGAGCTTGATAGTCGGCGGTTGTTTTATTTATTGAGTGTGCGAACCCTCCTATTTTTACGAAGGCGAATATCTTCGATGCGCGTGAAGACAACTAAACCATTTACTACTGCGGCGCCGACGGCTTTTCGACTGAACGAGCTGGATAGTCGGCGGTTGTTTTATTTATTGTGTGTGCGTGCCCTCCTATTTTTACGAAGGCGAACATCTTCGATGCGCGTAAAGACAACTAAATCTTATACTACAGTGGCGCCGACAGCTTTTCGACTCAACGAGCTTGATAGTCGGCGGTTGTTTTATTTATTGTGTGTGCGTACCCTCCTATTTTTACGAAGGCGAATATCTTCGATGCGCGTGAAGACAACTAAAACATTTACTACTGCGGCGCCGACGGCTTTTCGACTGAACGAGCTTGATAGTCGGAGGTTGTTTTATTTATTGAGTGTGCGTGAACTCTATTTTTACGAAGGCGAATATATTCAATGCGCGTAAAGACAACTAAAACTTATACTACTGCGGCGCGGACGGCTTTTCAACTGAACGAGCTTGATAGTCGACGGTTGTTTTATTTATTGAGTGTGCGTACCCTCCTATTTTTACGAAGGCGAATATCTTCGATGCGCGTGAAGACAACTAAAACATTTACTACTGCGGCGCCAATGGCTTTTCGACTGAACGAGCTTGATAGTCGGCGGTTGTTTTATTTATTGAGTGTGCGAACCCTCCTATTTTTACGAAGGCGAATATCTTCGATGCGCGTGAAGACAACTAAACCATTTACTACTGCGGCGCCGACGGCTTTTCGACTGAACGAGCTGGATAGTCGGCGGTTGTTTTATTTATTGTGTGTGCGTGCCCTCCTATTTTTACGAAGGCGAATATCTTCGATGCGCGTGAAGACAACTAAAACATTTACTACTGCGGCGCCGACGGCTTTTCGACTGAACGAGCTTGATAGTCGGAGGTTGTTTTATTTATTGAGTGTGCGTGAACTCTATTTTTACGAAGGCGAATATATTCAATGCGCGTAAAGACAACTAAAACTTATACTACTGCGGCGCGGACGGCTTTTCAACTGAACGAGCTTGATAGTCGGCGGTTGTTTTATTTATTGAGTGTTCGTGAACTCCTATTTTTACGAAGGCGAATATCTTCGATGCGCGTGAAGACAACTAAACCATTTACTACTGCGGCGCCGACGGCTTTTCGACTGAACGAGCTGGATAGTCGGCGGTTGTTTTATTTATTGTGTGTGCGTGCCCTCCTATTTTTACGAAGGCGAATATCTTCGATGCGCGTGAAGACAACTAAAACATTTACTACTGCGGCGCCGACGGCTTTTCGACTGAACGAGCTTGATAGTCGGAGGTTGTTTTATTTATTGAGTGTGCGTGAACTCTATTTTTACGAAGGCGAACATCTTCGATGCGCGTAAAGACAACTAAAACGTATACTACTGTGGCGCCGACGGCTTTTTGACTGAACCGGCTGGATAGTGGGCGGTATATTTATTTATTGAGTGTGCGTGCCCTCCTATTTTAACGAAGGCGAATATCTTCGACGCGCGTAAAGACAACTAAATCTTATACAACTGCGGCGCCGACGGCTTTTCGACTGAACGAGCTGGAGAGTCGCGGCGGCTGTTGTATTTATTTAGTGTGCGTGCCCTCCTATTTTTACGAAGGTAAATATCTTAGATCCCCGCTACCGACATAAAAATCATACTACTGCTGCGCCGACGGCTTTTCGAATGAACGAGCTGGATAGTTGCCGGTTGTTTTATTTATTGAGTGTGGGTGCCCACCTAATTTTTCCAAAGGCGAAAATCTTCGATTTGCGTAAAGAGTACTATAAAGTTATACTACTGCGGCACCGACGGCTTTTCGACTGAACGAGCTTGATATTCGGGGGTTGTTTTATTTATTGAGTGTGCGTGAACTCCAATTTTACGAAGGCGAATATCTTCGATGCGCGTAAAGACAACTAAAACTTATACTACTGCGGCGCGGACGGCTTTTCGACTGAACGAGCTTGATAGTCGGCGGTTGTTTTATTTATTAAGTGTGCGTGAACTCCTATTTTTACGAAGGAGACTATCTGAGATCCGCGGTACAGACATAAAAAGCTCATACAACTACGGCGCCGACGGCTTTTCGACTGAACGAGATGGATAGTCGCCGGTTATTTTATTTATTGAGTGTGCGTGCCCTCCTATTTTTACGAAGGCGAATATCTTAGATCCGCGGTACAGACAACTAAAGCTTTTACTACTACGGCGCCGACGGCTTTTCGACTGAACGAGCTGGATAGTCGGCGGTTGTTTTATTTATTGAGTGTGCGTGCCCTCCTACTTTTACGAAGGCGAATATCTTAGATCCCTGGTACCGACATAAAAAACTTATTCTACTACGGCGCCGACGGCATTTCGACTGAATGAGCTGGATAGTCGGCGGTTGTTTTATTTATTGAGTGTGCGAACCCTCTTATTTTTACGAAGGCGAATATCTTCGATGCGCGTGAAGACAACAAAAACCTATACTACTGTGGCGCCGACGGCTTCTCGACTGAACGAGCTTGATAGTCGACGGTTGTTTTATTTATTGAGTGTGCGTGCCCTCCTATTTTTACGAAGGCGAATATCTTCGATGCGCGTGAAGACAACTAAAACATTTACTACTGCGGCGCCAACGGCTTTTCGACTGAACGAGCTTGATAGTCGGCGGTTGTTTTATTTATTGAGTGTGCGAACCCTCCTATTTTTACGAAGGCGAATATCTTCGATGCGCGTGAAGACAACTAAACCATTTACTACTGCGGCGCCGACGGCTTTTCGACTGAACGAGCTGGATAGTCGGCGGTTGTTTTATTTATTGTGTGTGCGTGCCCTCCTATTTTTACGAAGGCGAACATCTTCGATGCGCGTAAAGACAACTAAATCTTATACTACAGTGGCGCCGACAGCTTTTCGACTCAACGAGCTTGATAGTCGGCGGTTGTTTTATTTATTGTGTGTGCGTACCCTCCTATTTTTACGAAGGCGAATATCTTCGATGCGCGTGAAGACAACTAAAACATTTACTACTGCGGCGCCGACGGCTTTTCGACTGAACGAGCTTGATAGTCGGAGGTTGTTTTATTTATTGAGTGTGCGTGAACTCTATTTTTACGAAGGCGAATATATTCAATGCGCGTAAAGACAACTAAAACTTATACTACTGCGGCGCGGACGGCTTTTCAACTGAACGAGCTTGATAGTCGACGGTTGTTTTATTTATTGAGTGTGCGTACCCTCCTATTTTTACGAAGGCGAATATCTTCGATGCGCGTGAAGACAACTAAAACATTTACTACTGCGGCGCCAATGGCTTTTCGACTGAACGAGCTTGATAGTCGGCGGTTGTTTTATTTATTGAGTGTGCGAACCCTCCTATTTTTACGAAGGCGAATATCTTCGATGCGCGTGAAGACAACTAAACCATTTACTACTGCGGCGCCGACGGCTTTTCGACTGAACGAGCTGGATAGTCGGCGGTTGTTTTATTTATTGTGTGTGCGTGCCCTCCTATTTTTACGAAGGCGAATATCTTCGATGCGCGTGAAGACAACTAAAACATTTACTACTGCGGCGCCGACGGCTTTTCGACTGAACGAGCTTGATAGTCGGAGGTTGTTTTATTTATTGAGTGTGCGTGAACTCTATTTTTACGAAGGCGAATATATTCAATGCGCGTAAAGACAACTAAAACTTATACTACTGCGGCGCGGACGGCTTTTCAACTGAACGAGCTTGATAGTCGGCGGTTGTTTTATTTATTGAGTGTTCGTGAACTCCTATTTTTACGAAGGCGAATATCTTCGATGCGCGTGAAGACAACTAAACCATTTACTACTGCGGCGCCGACGGCTTTTCGACTGAACGAGCTGGATAGTCGGCGGTTGTTTTATTTATTGTGTGTGCGTGCCCTCCTATTTTTACGAAGGCGAATATCTTCGATGCGCGTGAAGACAACTAAAACATTTACTACTGCGGCGCCGACGGCTTTTCGACTGAACGAGCTTGATAGTCGGAGGTTGTTTTATTTATTGAGTGTGCGTGAACTCTATTTTTACGAAGGCGAACATCTTCGATGCGCGTAAAGACAACTAAAACGTATACTACTGTGGCGCCGACGGCTTTTTGACTGAACCGGCTGGATAGTGGGCGGTATATTTATTTATTGAGTGTGCGTGCCCTCCTATTTTAACGAAGGCGAATATCTTCGACGCGCGTAAAGACAACTAAATCTTATACAACTGCGGCGCCGACGGCTTTTCGACTGAACGAGCTGGAGAGTCGCGGCGGCTGTTGTATTTATTTAGTGTGCGTGCCCTCCTATTTTTACGAAGGTAAATATCTTAGATCCCCGCTACCGACATAAAAATCATACTACTGCTACGCCGACGGCTTTTCGAATGAACGAGCTGGATAGTTGCCGGTTGTTTTATTTATTGAGTGTGGGTGCCCACCTAATTTTTCCAAAGGCGAAAATCTTCGATTTGCGTAAAGAGTACTATAAAGTTATACTACTGCGGCACCGACGGCTTTTCGACTGAACGAGCTTGATATTCGGGGGTTGTTTTATTTATTGAGTGTGCGTGAACTCCAATTTTACGAAGGCGAATATCTTCGATGCGCGTAAAGACAACTAAAACTTATACTACTGCGGCGCGGACGGCTTTTCGACTGAACGAGCTTGATAGTCGGCGGTTGTTTTATTTATTAAGTGTGCGTGAACTCCTATTTTTACGAAGGAGACTATCTGAGATCCGCGGTACAGACATAAAAAGCTCATACAACTACGGCGCCGACGGCTTTTCGACTGAACGAGATGGATAGTCGCCGGTTATTTTATTTATTGAGTGTGCGTGCCCTCCTATTTTTACGAAGGCGAATATCTTAGATCCGCGGTACAGACAACTAAAGCTTTTACTACTACGGCGCCGACGGCTTTTCGACTGAACGAGCTGGATAGTCGGCGGTTGTTTTATTTATTGAGTGTGCGTGCCCTCCTACTTTTACGAAGGCGAATATCTTAGATCCCTGGTACCGACATAAAAAACTTATTCTACTACGGCGCCGACGGCATTTCGACTGAATGAGCTGGATAGTCGGCGGTTGTTTTATTTATTGAGTGTGCGAACCCTCTTATTTTTACGAAGGCGAATATCTTCGATGCGCGTGAAGACAACAAAAACCTATACTACTGTGGCGCCGACGGCTTCTCGACTGAACGAGCTTGATAGTCGACGGTTGTTTTATTTATTGAGTGTGCGTACCCTCCTATTTTTACGAAGGCGAATATCTTCGATGCGCGTGAAGACAACTAAAACATTTACTACTGCGGCGCCAACGGCTTTTCGACTGAACGAGCTTGATAGTCGGCGGTTGTTTTATTTATTGAGTGTGCGAACCCTCCTATTTTTACGAAGGCGAATATCTTCGATGCGCGTGAAGACAACTAAACCATTTACTACTGCGGCGCCGACGGCTTTTCGACTGAACGAGCTGGATAGTCGGCGGTTGTTTTATTTATTCTGTGTGCGTGCCCTCCTATTTTTACGAAGGCGAACATCTTCGATGCGCGTAAAGACAACTAAATCTTATACTACAGTGGCGCCGACAGCTTTTCGACTCAACGAGCTTGATAGTCGGCGGTTGTTTTATTTATTGTGTGTGCGTACCCTCCTATTTTTACGAAGGCGAATATCTTCGATGCGCGTGAAGACAACTAAAACATTTACTACTGCGGCGCCGACGGCTTTTCGACTGAACGAGCTTGATAGTCGGAGGTTGTTTTATTTATTGAGTGTGCGTGAACTCTATTTTTACGAAGGCGAATATATTCAATGCGCGTAAAGACAACTAAAACTTATACTACTGCGGCGCGGACGGCTTTTCAACTGAACGAGCTTGATAGTCGACGGTTGTTTTATTTATTGAGTGTGCGTACCCTCCTATTTTTACGAAGGCGAATATCTTCGATGCGCGTGAAGACAACTAAAACATTTACTACTGCGGCGCCAATGGCTTTTCGACTGAACGAGCTTGATAGTCGGCGGTTGTTTTATTTATTGAGTGTGCGAACCCTCCTATTTTTACGAAGGCGAATATCTTCGATGCGCGTGAAGACAACTAAACCATTTACTACTGCGGCGCCGACGGCTTTTCGACTGAACGAGCTGGATAGTCGGCGGTTGTTTTATTTATTGTGTGTGCGTGCCCTCCTATTTTTACGAAGGCGAATATCTTCGATGCGCGTGAAGACAACTAAAACATTTACTACTGCGGCGCCGACGGCTTTTCGACTGAACGAGCTTGATAGTCGGAGGTTGTTTTATTTATTGAGTGTGCGTGAACTCTATTTTTACGAAGGCGAATATATTCAATGCGCGTAAAGACAACTAAAACTTATACTACTGCGGCGCGGACGGCTTTTCAACTGAACGAGCTTGATAGTCGGCGGTTGTTTTATTTATTGAGTGTTCGTGAACTCCTATTTTTACGAAGGCGAATATCTTCGATGCGCGTAAAGACAACTAAAACTTATACTACTGCGGCGCCGACGGCTTTTTGACTGAACGAGCTGGATGGTGGGCGGTATATTTATTTATTGAGTGTGCGTGCCCTCCTATTTTTACGAAGGCGAATATCTTCGACGCGCGTAAAGACAACTAAATCTTATACCACTGCGGCGCCGACGGCTTTTCGACTGAACGAGCTGGAGAGTCGCGGCGGCTGTTGTATTTATTAAGTGTGCGTGCCCTCCTATTTTTACGAAGGTCAATATCTTAGATCCCCGCTACCGACATAAAAACATACTACTGCTGCGCCGACGGCTTTTCGAATGAACGAGCTGGATAGTTGCCGGTTGTTTTATTTATTGAGTGTGGGTGCCCACCTAATTTTTCCAAAGGCGAAAATCTTCGATTTGCGTAAAGAGTACTATAAAGTTATATTACTGCGGCGCCGACGGCTTTTCGACTGAACGAGCTTGATATTCGGGGGTTGTTTTATTTATTGAGTGTGTGTGAACTCCAATTTTACGAAGGCGAATATCTTCGATGCGCGTAAAGACAACTAAAACTTATACTACTGCGGCGCGGACGGCTTTTCGACTGAACGAGCTTGATAGTCGGCGGTTGTTTTATTTATTGAGTGTGCGTGAACTCCTATTTTTACGAAGGAGACTATCTGAGATCCGCGGTACAGACATAAAAAGCTCATACTACTACGGCGCCGACGGCTTTTCGACTGAACGAGATGGATAGTCGCCGGTTATTTTATTTATTGAGTGCGCAGCCCTCCTATTTTTACGAAGGCGAATATCTTAGATCCGCGGTACCGACACAAAAAACTTATACTACTGCGGCGCCGACGGCTTTTCGATTGAACGAGCTGGATAGTCTGCGGTTATTTTATTTATTGAGTGTGCGTGCCCTCCTATTTTTACGAAGGCGAATATCTTCGATGCGCGTGAAGACAACTAAAACATTTACTACTGCGGCGCCGACGGCTTTTCGACTGAACGAGCTGTATAGTCGACGGTTGTTTTATTTATTGAGTGTGCGTACCCTCCTATTGTTACGAAGGCGAATATCTTCGATGCGCGTGAAGACAACTAAAACATTTACTACTGCGGCGCCAACGGCTTTTCGACTAAACGAGCTTGATAGTCGGCGGTTGTTTTATTTATTGAGTGTGCGAACCCTCCTATTTTTACGAAGGCGAATATCTTCGATGCGCGTGAAGACAACTAACCCATTTACTACTGCGGCGCCGACGGCTTTTCGACTGAACGAGCTGGATAGTCGGCGGTTGTTTTATTTATTGAGTTTGCGAACCCTCCTATTTTTACGAAGGCGAATATCTTCGATGCGCGTAAAGACAACTAAAACTTATACTACAGTGGCGCCGACGGCTTTTCGACTCAACGAGCTTGATAGTCGGCGGTTGTTTTATTTATTGTGTGTGCGTACCCTCCTATTTTTACGAAGGCGAATATCTTCGATGCGCGTGAAGACAACTAAAACATTTACTACTGCGGCGCCGACGGCTTTTCGACTGAACGAGCTTGATAGTCGGAGGTTGTTTTATTTATTGAGTGTGCGTGAACTCTATTTTTACGAAGGCGAATATCTTCAATGCGCGTGAAGACAACTAAAACTTATACTACTGCGGCGTCGACGGCTTTTCGACTTAACGAGATGGATAGTCGGTGGTTGTTTTATTTATTGAGTGTGCGTGAACTCCTATTTTTACGAAGGCGAATATCTGAGATCCGCGGTACAGACATAAAAAGCTCATACTACTACGGCGCCCACGGCTTTTCGACTGAACGAGCTGGATAGTCGGCGGTTGATTTATTTATTGAGTGTGCATGCCCTCCTATTTTTACGAAGGCGATTATCTTCGATGCGCGTAAAGACAACTAAAACTTATACTACTGCGGCGTCGACGGCTTTTCGACTTAACGAGATGGATAGTCGGCGGTTGTTTTATTTATTGGGTGTGCATGCCCTCCTATTTTTACGAAGGCGAATATTTTCGATGCGCGTAAAGACAACTAAAACTTATACTACTGCGGCGCCGACGGCTTTTCGACTGAACGAGCTGGATAGTCGACGGTTGTTTTATTTATTGGGTGTCGGCGCCCTCCTAATTTTACGAAGGCGAATATCTTCGATGCGCGTAAAGACAACTAAAATTATACTACTGCGGCGCCGATGGCTTTTCGACTTAACAAGCTGGACAGTCGGCGGTTGTTTATTTATTGAGTGTCGGCGCCCTCCTATTTTTACGAAGGCGAATATCTTCGATGCGCGTAAAGACAACTAAAACTTATACTACTGCGGCGCCGACGGCTTTTCGACTTAACGAGCTGGATAGTCGGCGGTTGTTTTATTTGTTGTGTGTGCGTGCCCTCCTATTTTTACGAAGGCGAACATCTTCGATGCGCGTAAAGACAACTAAACCTTTTACTACTGCGGCGCCGACGGCTTTTCGACAGAACGAGCTTGATAGTCGGCGGTTGTTTTATTTATTGAGTGTGCGTAAACTCGTATTTTACGAAGGCGAATATCTTCTATGCGCGTAAAGACAACTTATACTACTGCGGCACCAACGGCTTTTCGACTGAACGAGCTGGAAAGTCGGCGATTGTTCTATTTATTGAGTGTGCGTGCCCTCCTATTTTTACGGAGGCGAATATCTTCGATGCGCGTAAAGACATCTAAAACTTATACTACTGCGACGCGGACGGCTCTTCGACTGAACGAGCTGGATAGTCGGGGGTTGTTTTATTTATTGAGTGTTCGTGAACTCCTATTTTTACGAAGGCGAATATCTTCGATGCGCGTAAAGACAACTAAAGCTTATACTACTGCGGCGCCGACGGCTTTTCGACTGAACGAGCTGGATAGTCGGCGGTAATTTTATTTATTGAGTGTGCGTGCCCTCCTATTTTTACGAAGGCGAATATCTTCGAAGCGCGTAAAGACAACTAAAACTTATACTACTGCAGCGCCGACGGCTTTTCGACTTAACGAGCTCGATAGTCGGCGGTTGTTTTATTTACTGGGTGTGCGTGCCCTCCTATTTTTACGAAGGCGAATATCTTCGATGCGCGTAAAGACAACTAAAACTTATACTACTGTGGCGCCGACGGCTTTTCGACTTAACGAGCTGGATAGTCGGCTGTTGATTTATTTATTGGGTGTGCGTGCCCTCCTATTTTTACGAAGGCGAATATCTTCGATGCGCTTAAAGACAACTAAAACTTATACTACTGCGGCGCCGACGGCTTTTCGACTTAACGAGCTGGATAGTCGGCGGTTGTTTTATTTATTGGGTGTGCGTGCCCTCCTATTTTTACGAAGGCGAATATCTTCGATGCGCGTAAAGACAACTAAAACTTATACTACTGCGGCGCCGACGGCTTTTCGACTTAACGAGCTGGATAGTCGGCGGTTGTTTTATTTATAGGGTGTGCATGAACTCCTATTTTTACGAAGGCGAATATCTTCGATGCGCGTAAAGACAACTAAAACTTATACTACTGCGGCGCCGACGGCTTTTCGACTTAACGAGCTGGATAGTTGGCGGTTGTTTTATTTATTGGATGTGCATGCCCTCCTATTTTTACGAAGGCGAATATCTTCGATGCGCGTAAAGACAACTAAATCTTATACTACTGCGGCGCCGACGGCTTTTCGACTGAACGAGCTGGAGAGTCGCGGTGGCTGTTATATTTATTTAGTGTGTGTGCCCTCCTATTTTTACGAAGGCGAATATCTTAGATCCGCGGTACAGACAACTAAAGCTTTTACTACTACGGCGCCGACGGCTTTTCGACTAAACGAGCTGGATAGTCGGCGGTTGTTTTATTTATTGAGTGTGCGTGCCCTCCTACTTTTACGAAGGCGAATATCTTAGATCCCTGGTACCGACATAAAAAACTTATTCTACTACGGCGCCGACGGCTTTTCGACTGAACGAGCTGGATAGTCACCGGTTGTTTTATTTATTGAATGTGTGTGCCCTCCTATTTTTATCAAGGCGAATATCTTCGATGCGCGTAAAGACAACTAAAACGTATACTACTGCGGCGCCGGCGGATTTTTGACTGAACGAGCTGGATAGTGGGCGGTATATTTATTTATTGAGTGTGCGTGCCCTCCTATTTTTACGAAGGCGAATATCTTCGACGCGCGTAAAGACAACTTAATCTTATACTACTGCGGCGCCGACGGCTTTTCGACTGAACGAGCTGGAGAGTCGCGGCGGCTGTTGTATTTATTTAGTGTGCGTGCCCTCCTATTTTTACGAAGGTGAATATCTTAGATCCGCGCTACCGACATAAAAAAACATACTACTGCTGCGCCGACGGCTTTTCGAATGATCGAGCTGGATAGTTGCCGGTTGTTTTATTCATTGAGTGTGGGTGCCCACCTAATTTTTTCAATGCGAAAATCTTCGATTTGCGTAAAGAGTACTATAAACTTATACTACTGCGGCGCCGACAGCTTTTCGACTGAACGAGCTGGATAGTCGGCGGTTGTTTTATTTATTGAGTGTTTTGCCCTCCTAATTTTGCGAAGGCGAATATCTTAGATCCGCGGTAGCGACATAAAAAACTTATACTACTGCGGCGCCGACGGCTTTTCGACTGAACGAGCTTGATAGTCGGCGGTATATTTATTTATTGAGTGTGCGTGCCCTCCTATTTTTACGAAGGCGATTATCTTCGATGCGCGTAAAGACAACAAAAACTTATTTTACTACGGCGCCGACGGCTTTTCGACTGAACGAGCTCGATAGTCGCGGCGGTTGTTATATTTATTTAGTGTGCGTGCCCTGCTATTTTTACGAAGGCGAATATCTTAGATCCGCGCTACCGACATAAAAAACCTATACTTCTGCGGCGCCGACGGCTTTTCGAATGAACGAGCTGGATAGTCGCCGGTTGTTTTATTTATTGAGTGTGCGTGAACTCTATTTTTACGAAGGCGAATATCTTCGATGCACGTAAAGACAACTAAAACTTATACTACTTCGGCGCGGACGGCTTTTCGACTAAACGAGCTTGATAGTCGGCGGTTGTTTTAATTATTAGGTGTGCGTGAACTCCTATTTTTACGAAGGCGAATATCTGAGATCCGCGGTACAGACAACTAAAGCTTTTACTTCTACGGCGCCGACGGCTTTTCGACTGAACGAGCTGGATAGTCGGCGGTTTTTTTATTTATCTTGTGTGCGTGCCCTCCTACTTTTACGAAGGCGAATATCTTAGATCCGTGGTACCGACATAAAAAACTTATTCTACTACGGCACCGATTTCTTTTCGACTGAACGAGCTGGATAGTCGCCGGTTGTTTTATTTATTTAATGTGCGTGCCCTCCTATTTTTACGAAGACGAATAACTTAGATCAGCGGTACCGACAACTAAAACTTATACAACTGCGGCGCCGACGGCTTTTCGACTGTTACGAGCTGGATAGTCGCCGGTTGTTTTATTTATTGAGTGCGCGTGCCCTCCTATTTTTACGAAGGCGAATATCTTAGATCCGCGGTACCGACATAATAACTTATACTACTACGGCGCCGACGGCTTTTCGACTGAACGAGCTGGATAGTCGGCGGTTGTTTTATTTATTGAGTGTGCGTGCCCTCCTATTTTTACGAAGGCGAATATCTTAGATCCGCGGTACCGACGTAAAAAAGTTATACTACTACGGCGCCGACGGCTTTTCGACTGAACGAGCTGGATAGTCGCCGGTTGTATTAGTTATTGAGTGTGCGTGCCCTTCTATTTTTACGAAGGCGAATATCTTAGATCCGCGCTATCGCCAAAAAAACCTTATACTAGTGCGGCGCCGACGGCTTTTCGACTGAACGAGCTGGATAGTCGCCGGTTGTTTTATTTATTGAGTGCGTGTGCCCTCCTATTTTTACGAAGGCGAATATCTTAGATGCGCGGTACCGACATAAAAATTTATACTACTACGGCGCCGACGGCGTTTCTACTGAACGAGCTGGATAGTCGCCGGTTGTTTTATTTATTGAGTGTGCGTGCCCTCCTATTTATAAGAAGGCGAATATCTTAGATCCGCGGTACCGACGTAAAAAAGTTATACTACTACGGCGCCGACGGCGTTTCTACTGAACTAGCTGCATAGTCACCGGTTGTTTTATTTATTGAGTGTGCGTGCCCTCCTATTTATAAGAAGGCGAATATCTTAGATCCGCGGTACCGACATAAAAATTTATACTACTACGGCGCCGACGGCGTTTCTACTGAACGAGCTGGATAGTCGCCGGTTGTTTTATTTATTGAATGTGCGTGCCCTCCTATTTATAAGAAGTCGAATATCTTAGATCCGCGGTACCGACATAAAAATTTATACTACTACGGCGCCGACGGCGTTTCTACTGAACGAGCTGGATAGTCGCCGGTTGTTTTATTTATTGAGTGTGCGTGCCCTCCTATTTATAAGAAGGCGAATATCTTAGATCCGCGGTACCGACATAAAAATTTATACTACTACGGCGCCGACGGCGTTTCTACTGAACGAGCTGGATAGTCGCCGGTTGTTTTATTTATTGAGTGTGCGTGCCCTCCTATTTATAAGAAGGCGAATATCTTAGATCCGCGGTACCGACATAAAAATTTATACTACTACGGCGCCGACGGCGTTTCTACTGAACGAGCTGGATAGTCGGCGGTTGTTTTATTTATTGTGTGTGCGTGCCCTCCTATTTTTACGAAGGCGAACATCTTCGATGCGCGTAAAGACAACTAAACCTTTTACTACTGCGGCGCCGACGGCTTTTCGACAGAACGAGCTTGATAGTCGGCGGTTGTTTTATTTATTGAGTGTGCGTAAACTCGTATTTTACGAAGGCGAATATCTTCTATGCGCGTAAAGACAACTTATACTACTGCGGCACCAACGGCTTTTCGACTGAACGTGCTGGAAAGTCGGCGATTGTTCTATTTATTGAGTGTGCGTGCCCTCCTATTTTTACGGAGGCGAATATCTTCGATGCGCGTAAAGACATCTAAAACTTATACTACTGCGACGCGGACGGCTCTTCGACTGAACGAGCTGGATAGTCGGGGGTTGTTTTATTTATTGAGTGTTCGTGAACTCCTATTTTTACGAAGGCGAATATCTTCGATGCGCGTAAAGACAACTAAAGCTTATACTACTGCGGCGCCGACGGCTTTTCGACTGAACGAGCTGGATAGTCGGCGGTAATTTTATTTATTGAGTGTGCGTGCCCTCCTATTTTTACGAAGGCGAATATCTTCGAAGCGCGTAAAGACAACTAAAACCTATACTACTGCAGCGCCGACGGCTTTTCGACTTAACGAGCTCGATAGTCGGCGGTTGTTTTATTTACTGGGTGTGCGTGCCCTCCTATTTTTACGAAGGCGAATATCTTCGATGCGCGTAAAGACAACTAAAACTTATACTACTGTGGCGCCGACGGCTTTTCGACTTAACGAGCTGGATAGTCGGCTGTTGATTTATTTATTGGGTGTGCGTGCCCTCCTATTTTTACGAAGGCGAATATCTTCGATGCGCGTAAAGACAACTAAAACTTATACTACGGCGGCGCCGACGGCTTTTCGACTTAACGAGCTGGATAGTCGGCGGTTGTTTTATTTATTGGGTGTGCGTGCCCTCCTATTTTTACGAAGGCGAATATCTTCGATGCGCGTAAAGACAACTAAAACTTATACTACTGCGGCGCCGACGGCTTTTCGACTTAACGAGCTGGATAGTCGGCGGTTGTTTTATTTATAGGGTGTGCATGAACTCCTATTTTTACGAAGGCGAATATCTTCGATGCGCGTAAAGACAACTAAAACTTATACTACTGCGGCGCCGACGGCTTTTCGACTTAACGAGCTGGATAGTCGGCGGTTGTTTTATTTATTGGATGTGCATGCCCTCCTATTTTTACGAAGGCGAATATCTTCGATGCGCGTAAAGACAACTAAATCTTATACTACTGCGGCGCCGACGGCTTTTCGACTGAACGAGCTGGAGAGTCGCGGTGGCTGTTATATTTATTTAGTGTGTGTGCCCTCCTATTTTTACGAAGGCGAATATCTTAGATCCGCGGTACAGACAACTAAAGCTTTTACTACTACGGCGCCGACGGCTTTTCGACTAAACGAGCTGGATAGTCGGCGGTTGTTTTATTTATTGAGTGTGCGTGCCCTCCTACTTTTACGAAGGCGAATATCTTAGATCCCTGGTACAGACATAAAAAACTTATTCTACTACGGCGCCGACGGCTTTTCGACTGAACGAGCTGGATAGTCACCGGTTGTTTTATTTATTGAATGTGTGTGCCCTCCTATTTTTATCAAGGCGAATATCTTCGATGCGCGTAAAGACAACTAAAACGTATACTACTGCGGCGCCGGCGGATTTTTGACTGAACGAGCTGGATAGTGGGCGGTATATTTATTTATTGAGTGTGCGTGCCCTCCTATTTTTACGAAGGCGAATATCTTCGACGCGCGTAAAGACAACTTAATCTTATACTACTGCGGCGCCGACGGCTTTTCGACTGAACGAGCTGGAGAGTCGCGGCGGCTGTTGTATTTATTTAGTGTGCGTGCCCTCCTATTTTTACGAAGGTGAATATCTTAGATCCGCGCTACCGACATAAAAAACATACTACTGCTGCGCCGACGGCTTTTCGAATGATCGAGCTGGATAGTTGCCGGTTGTTTTATTCATTGAGTGTGGGTGCCCACCCAATTTTTTCAATGCGAAAATCTTCGATTTGCGTAAAGAGTACTATAAACTTATACTACTGCGGCGCCGACAGCTTTTCGACTGAACGAGCTGGATAGTCGGCTGTTGTTTTATTTATTGAGTGTTTTGCCCTCCTAATTTTACGAAGGCGAATATCTTAGATCCGCGGTAGCGACATAAAAAACTTATACTACTGCGGCGCCGACGGCTTTTCGATTGAACGAGCTGGATAGTCGGCGGTTGTTTTATTTATTGAGTGTGCGTGCCCTCCTATTTTACGAAGGCGAATATCTTAGATCCGTGGTACCGACATCAAAAACTTATTCTACTACGGCGCCGACGGCTTTTCGACTGAAAGAGCTTGATAGTCGGCGGTTGTTTTATTTATTGAATGTGCGTGCCCTCCTATTTTTACGAAGGCGAATATCTTCGATGCGCGTAAAGACAAAGAAAACGTATACTACTGCGGCGCCGACGGCTTTTCGACTGAACGAGCTTGATAGTCGGCGGTATATTTATTTATTGAGTGTGCGTGCCCTCCTATTTTTACGAAGGCGATTATCTTCGATGCGCGTAAAGACAACTAAAACTTATTTTACTACGGCGCCGACGGCTTTTCGACTGAACGAGCTCGATAGTCGCGGCGGTTGTTATATTTATTTAGTGTGCGTGCCCTGCTATTTTTACGAAGGCGAATATCTTAGATCCGCGCTACCGACATAAAAAACCTATACTTCTGCGGCGCCGACGGCTTTTCGAATGAACGAGCTGGATAGTCGCCGGTTGTTTTATTTATTGAGTGTGCGTGAACTCTATTTTTACGAAGGCGAATATCTTCGATGCGCGTAAAGACAACTAAAACTTATACTACTTCGGCGCGGACGGCTTTTCGACTAAACGAGCTTGATAGTCGGCGGTTGTTTTAATTATTGGGTGTGCGTGAACTCCTATTTTTACGAAGGCGAATATCTGAGATCCGCGGTACAGACAACTAAAGCTTTTACTTCTACGGCGCCGACGGCTTTTCGACTGAACGAGCTGGATAGTCGGCGGTTTTTTTATTTATCTTGTGTGCGTGCCCTCCTACTTTTACGAAGGCGAATATCTTAGATCCGTGGTACCGACATAAAAAACTTATTCTACTACGGCACCGATTTCTTTTCGACTGAACGAGCTGGATAGTCGCCGGTTGTTTTATTTATTGAATGTGCGTGCCCTCCTATTTTTACGAAGACGAATAACTTAGATCAGCGGTACCGACAACTAAAACTTATACAACTGCGGCGCCGACGGCTTTTCGACTGTTACGAGCTGGATAGTCGCCGGTTGTTTTATTTATTAAGTGCGCGTGCCCTCCTATTTTTACGAAGGCGAATATCTTAGATCCGCGGTACCGACATAATAACTTATACTACTACGGCGCCGACGGCTTTTCGACTGAACGAGCTGGATAGTCGGCGGTTGTTTTATTTATTGAGTGTGCGTGCCCTCCTATTTTTACGAAGGCGAATATCTTAGATCCGCGGTACCGACGTAAAAAAGTTATACTACTACGGCGCCGACGGCTTTTCGACTGAACGAGCTGGATAGTCGCCGGTTGTATTAGTTATTGAGTGTGCGTGCCCTTCTATTTTTACGAAGGCGAATATCTTAGATCCGCGCTATCGCCAAAAAAACCTTATACTAGTGCGGCACCGACGGCTTTTCGACTGAACGAGCTGGATAGTCGCCGGTTGTTTTATTTATTGAGTGCGTGTGCCCTCCTATTTTTACGAAGGCGAATATCTTAGATCCGCGGTACCGACATAAAAATTTATACTACTACGGCGCCGACGGCGTTTCTACTGAACGAGCTGGATAGTCGCCGGTTGTTTTATTTATTGAGTGTGCGTGCCCTCCTATTTATAAGAAGGCGAATATCTTAGATCCGCGGTACCGACGTAAAAAAGTTATACTACTACGGCGCCGACGGCGTTTCTACTGAACGAGCTGGATAGTCACCGGTTGTTTTATTTATTGAGTGTGCGTGCCCTCCTATTTATAAGAAGGCGAATATCTTAGATCCGCTGTACCGACATAAAAATTTATACTACTACGGCGCCGACGGCGTTTCTACTGAACGAGCTGGATAGTCGCCGGTTGTTTTATTTATTGAGTGTGCGTGCCCTCCTATTTATAAGAAGTCGAATATCTTAGATCCGCGGTACCGACATAAAAATTTATACTACTACGGCGCCGACGGCGTTTCTACTGAACGAGCTGGATAGTCGCCGGTTGTTTTATTTATTGAGTGTGCGTGCCCTCCTATTTATAAGAAGGCGAATATCTTAGATCCGCGGTACCGACATAAAAATTTATACTACTACGGCGCCGACGGCGTTTCTACTGAACGAGCTGGATAGTCGCCGGTTGTTTTATTTATTGAGTGTGCGTGCCCTCCTATTTATAAGAAGGCGAATATCTTAGATCCGCGGTACCGACATAAAAATTTATACTACTACGGCGCCGACGGCGTTTCTACTGAACGAGCTGGATAGTCGGCGGTTGTTTTATTTATTGTGTGTGCGTGCCCTCTTATTTTTACGAAGGCGAACATCTTCGATGCGCGTAAAGACAACTAAACCTTTTACTACTGCGGCGCCGACGGCTTTTCGACAGAACGAGCTTGATAGTCGGCGGTTGTTTTATTTATTGAGTGTGCGTAAACTCGTATTTTACGAAGGCGAATATCTTCTATGTGCGTAAAGACAACTTATACTACTGCGGCACCAACGGCTTTTCGACTGAACGAGCTGGAAAGTCGGCGATTGTTCTATTTATTGAGTGTGCGTGCCCTCCTATTTTTACGGAGGCGAATATCTTCGATGCGCGTAAAGACATCTAAAACTTATACTACTGCGACGCGGACGGCTCTTCGACTGAACGAGCTGGATAGTCGGGGGTTGTTTTATTTATTGAGTGTTCGTGAACTCCTATTTTTACGAAGGCGAATATCTTCGATGCGCGTAAAGACAACTAAAGCTTATACTACTGCGGCGCCGACGGCTTTTCGACTGAACGAGCTGGATAGTCGGCGGTAATTTTATTTATTGAGTGTGCGTGCCCTCCTATTTTTACGAAGGCGAATATCTTCGAAGCGCGTAAAGACAACTAAAACTTATACTACTGCAGCGCCGACGGCTTTTCGACTTAACGAGCTCGATAGTCGGCGGTTGTTTTATTTACTGGGTGTGCGTGCCCTCCTATTTTTACGAAGGCGAATATCTTCGATGCGCGTAAAGACAACTAAAACTTATACTACTGTGGCGCCGACGGCTTTTCGACTTAACGAGCTGGATAGTCGGCTGTTGATTTATTTATTGGGCGTGCGTGCCCTCCTATTTTTACGAAGGCGAATATCTTCGATGCGCGTAAAGACAACTATAACTTATACTACTGCGGTACCGACGGCTTTTCGACTTAACGAGCTGGATAGTCGGCGGTTGTTTTATTTATTGGGTGTGCGTGCCCTCCTATTTTTACGAAGGCGAATATCTTCGATGCGCGTAAAGACAACTAAAACTTATACTACTGCGGCGCCGACGGCTTTTCGACTTAACGAGCTGGATAGTCGGCGGTTGTTTTATTTATAGGGTGTGCATGAACTCCTATTTTTACGAAGGCGAATATCTTCGATGCGCGTAAAGACAACTAAAACTTATACTACTGCGGCGCCGACGGCTTTTCGACTTAACGAGCTGGATAGTCGGCGGTTGTTTTATTTATTGGATGTGCATGCCCTCCTATTTTTACGAAGGCGAATATCTTCGATGCGCGTAAAGACAACTAAATTTTATACTACTGCGGCGCCGACGGCTTTTCGACTGAACGAGCTGGAGAGTCGCGGTGGCTGTTATATTTATTTAGTGTGTGTGCCCTCCTATTTTTACGAAGGCGAATATCTTAGATCCGCGGTACAGACAACTAAAGCTTTTACTACTACGGCGCCGACGGCTTTTCGACTAAACGAGCTGGATAGTCGGCGGTTGTTTTATTTATTGAGTGTGCGTGCCCTCCTACTTTTACGAAGGCGAATATCTTAGATCCCTGGTACCGACATAAAAAACTTATTCTACTACGGCGCCGACGGCTTTTCGACTGAACGAGCTGGATAGTCACCGGTTGTTTTATTTATTGAATGTGTGTGCCCTCCTATTTTTATCAAGGCGAATATCTTCGATGCGCGTAAAGACAACTAAAACGTATACTACTGCGGCGCCGGCGGATTTTTGACTGAACGAGCTGGATAGTGGGCGGTATATTTATTTATTGAGTGTGCGTGCCCTCCTATTTTTACGAAGGCGAATATCTTCGACGCGCGTAAAGACAACTTAATCTTATACTACTGCGGCGCCGACGGCTTTTCGACTGAACGAGCTGGAGAGTCGCGGCGGCTGTTGTATTTATTTAGTGTGCGTGCCCTCCTATTTTTACGAAGGTGAATATCTTAGATCCGCGCTACCGACATAAAAAACATACTACTGCTGCGCCGACGGCTTTTCGAATGATCGAGCTGGATAGTTGCCGGTTGTTTTATTCATTGAGTGTGGGTGCCCACCTAATTTTTTCAATGCGAAAATCTTCGATTTGCGTAAAGAGTACTATAAACTTATACTACTGCGGCGCCGACAGCTTTTCGACTGAACGAGCTGGATAGTCGGCGGTTGTTTTATTTATTGAGTGTTTTGCCCTCCTAATTTTACGAAGGCGAATATCTTAGATCCGCGGTAGCGACATAAAAAACTTATACTACTGCGGCGCCGACGGCTTTTCGATTGAACGAGCTGGATAGTCGGCGGTTGTTTTATTTATTGAGTGTGCGTGCCCTCCTATTTTACGAAGGCGAATATCTTAGATCCGTGGTACCGACATCAAAAACTTATTCTACTACGGCGCCGACGGCTTTTCGACTGAACGAGCTTGATAGTCGGCGGTTGTTTTATTTATTGAATGTGCGTGCCCTCCTATTTTTACGAAGGCGAATATCTTCGATGCGCGTAAAGACAAATAAAACGTATACTACTGCGGCGCCGACGGCTTTTCGACTGAACGAGCTTGATAGTCGGCGGTATATTTATTTATTGAGTGTGCGTGCCCTCCTATTTTTACGAAGGCGATTATCTTCGATGCGCGTAAAGACAACTAAAACTTATTTTACTACGGCGCCGACGGCTTTTCGACTGAACGAGCTCGATAGTCGCGGCGGTTGTTATATTTATTTAGTGTGCGTGCCCTGCTATTTTTACGAAGGCGAATATCTTAGATCCGCGCTACCGACATAAAAAACCTATACTTCTGCGGCGCCGACGGCTTTTCGAATGAACGAGCTGGATAGTCGCCGGTTGTTTTATTTATTGAGTGTGCGTGAACTCTATTTTTACGAAGGCGAATATCTTCGATGCGCGTAAAGACAACTAAAACTTATACTACTTCGGCGCGGACGGCTTTTCGACTAAACGAGCTTGATAGTCGGCGGTTGTTTTAATTATTGGGTGTGCGTGAACTCCTATTTTTACGAAGGCGAATATCTGAGATCCGCGGTACAGACAACTAAAGCTTTTACTTCTACGGCGCCGACGGCTTTTCGACTGAACGAGCTGGATAGTCGGCGGTTTTTTTATTTATCTTGTGTGCGTGCCCTCCTACTTTTACGAAGGCGAATATCTTAGGACCGTGGTACCGACATAAAAAACTTATTCTACTACGGCACCGATTTCTTTTCGACTGAACGAGCTGGATAGTCGCCGGTTGTTTTATTTATTGAATGTGCGTGCCCTCCTATTTTTACGAAGACGAATAACTTAGATCAGCGGTACCGACAACTAAAACTTATACAACTGCGGCGCCGACAGCTTTTCGACTGTTACGAGCTGGATAGTCGCCGGTTGTTTTATTTATTGAGTGCGCGTGCCCTCCTATTTTTACGAAGGCGAATATCTTAGATCCGCGGTACCGACATAATAACTTATACTACTACGGCGCCGACGGCTTTTCGACTGAACGAGCTGGATAGTCGGCGGTTGTTTTATTTATTGAGTGTGCGTGCCCTCCTATTTTTACGAAGGCGAATATCTTAGATCCGCGGTACCGACGTAAAAAAGTTATACTACTACGGCGCCGACGGCTTTTCGACTGAACGAGCTGGATAGTCGCCGGTTGTATTAGTTATTGAGTGTGCGTGCCCTTCTATTTTTACGAAGGCGAATATCTTAGATCCGCGCTATCGCCAAAAAAACCTTATACTAGTGCGGCGCCGACGGCTTTTCGACTGAACGAGCTGGATAGTCGCCGGTTGTTTTATTTATTGAGTGCGTGTGCCCTCCTATTTATAAGAAGGCGAATATCTTAGATCCGCGGTACCGACGTAAAAAAGTTATACTACTACGGCGCCGACGGCGTTTCTACTGAACGAGCTGGATAGTCACCGGTTGTTTTATTTATTGAGTGTGCGTGCCCTCCTATTTATAAGAAGGCGAATATCTTAGATCCGCGGTACCGACATAAAAATTTATACTACTACGGCGCCGACGGCGTTTCTACTGAACGAGCTGGATAGTCGCCGGTTGTTTTATTTATTGAGTGTGCGTGCCCTCCTATTTATAAGAAGTCGAATATCTTAGATCCGCGGTACCGACATAAAAATTTATACTACTACGGCGCCGACGGCGTTTCTACTGAACGAGCTGGATAGTCGCCGGTTGTTTTATTTATTGAGTGTGCGTGCCCTCCTATTTATAAGAAGGCGAATATCTTAGATCCGCGGTACCGACATAAAAATTTATACTACTACGGCGCCGACGGCGTTTCTACTGAACGAGCTGGATAGTCGCCGGTTGTTTTATTTATTGAGTGTGCGTGCCCTCCTATTTATAAGAAGGCGAATATCTTAGATCCGCGGTACCGACATAAAAAATTTATACTACTACGGCGCCGACGGCGTTTCTACTGAACGAGCTGGATAGTCGCCGGTTGTTTTATTTATTGAGTGTGCGTGCCCTCCTATTTATAAGAAGGCGAATATCTTAGATCCGCGGTACCGACATAAAAATTTATACTACTACGGCGCCGACGGCGTTTCTACTGAACGAGCTGGATAGTCGCCGGTTGTTTTATTTATTGAGTGTGCGTGCCCTCCTATTTATAAGAAGGCGAATATTTTAGATCCGCGGTACCGACATAAAAAATTTATACTACTACGGCGCCGACGGCGTTTCTACTGAACGAGCTGGATAGTCGCCGGTTGTTTTATTTATTGAGTGTGTGTGCCCTCCTATTTATAAGAAGGCGAATATCTTAGATCCGCGGTACCGACATAAAAATTTATACTACTACGGCGCCGACGGCGTTTCTACTGAACGAGCTGGATAGTCGCCGGTTGTTTTATTTATTGAGTGTGCGTGCCCTCCTATTTATAAGAAGGCGAATATCTTAGATCCGCGGTACCGACATAAAAAATTTATACTACTACGGCGCCGACGGCGTTTCTACTGAACGAGCTGTATAGTCGCCGGTTGTTTTATTTATTGAGTGTGCGTGCCCTCCTATTTATAAGAAGGCGAATATCTTAGATCCGCGGAACCGACATAAAAATTTATACTACTACGGCGCCGACGGCGTTTCTACTGAACGAGCTGGGTAGTCGCCGGTTGTTTTATTTATTGAGTGCGGGTGCCCTCCTATTTATAAGAAGGCGAATATCTTAGATCCGCGGTACCGACATAAAAATTTATACTACTACGGCGCCGACGGCGTTTCTACTGAACGAGCTGGATAGTCGCCGGTTGTTTTATTTATTGAGTGTGCGTGCCCTCCAATTTATAAGAAGGCGAATATCTTAGATCCGCGGTACCGACAAAAACATTTATACTACTACGGCGCCGACGGCGTTTCTACTGAACGAGCTGGATAGTCGCCGGTTGTTTTATTTATTGAATGTGCGTGCCCTCCTATTTATAAGAAGGCGAATATCTTAGATCCGCGGTACCGACATAAAAATTTATACTACTACGGCGCCGACGGCGTTTCTACTGAACGAGCTGGATAGTCGCCGGTTGTTTTATTTATTGAGTGTGCGTGCCCTCCTATTTATAAGAAGGCGAATATCTTAGATCCGCGGTACCGACATAAAAAGTTATACTACTACGGTGCCGACGGCGTTTCTACTGAACGAGCTGGATAGTCGCCGGTTGTTTTATTTATTGAGTGTGCGTGCCCTCCTATTTATAAGAAGGCGAATATCTTAGATCCGCGGTACCGACATAAAAAGTTATACTACTACGGTGCCGACGGCGTTTCTACTGAACGAGCTGGATAGTCGCCGGTTGTTTTATTTATTGAGTGTGCGTGCCCTCCTATTTATAAGAAGGCGAATATCTTAGATCCGCGGTACCGACATAAAAATTTATACTACTACGGCGCCGACGGCGTTTCTACTGAACGAGCTGGATAGTCGCCGGTTGTTTTATTTATTGAGTGTGCGTGCCCTCCTATTTATAAGAAGGCGAATATCTTAGATCCGCGGTACCGACATAAAAAATTTATACTACTACGGCGCCGACGGCGTTTCTACTGAACGAGCTGGATAGTCGCCGGTTGTTTTATTTATTGAGTGTGCGTGCCCTCCTATTTATAAGAAGGCGAATATCTTAGATCCGCGGTACCGACGTAAAAAAGTTATACTACTACGGCGCCAACGGCTTTTGGACTGAACGTGCTGTATAGTCGCCGGTTGTTTTATTTATTGAGTGCGCATGCCCTCCGATTTTTACGAAGGCGAATATCTCCGATGCGCGTTACCGACAAATAAATCTTAGACTACTACGGCGCCGACGGCTTTTCAAATGAACGAGCTGGATAGTCGCCGGTTGTATTAGTTATTGAGTGTGCGTGCCCTCCTATTTTTACGAAGGCGAGTACCTTCGATGCGCGGTACAGACAACGAAAACTTGTACTACTATGGCGCCGACGGCTTTTCGACTGAACAAGCTGTATAGTCGCGGTGATTCTATTATTTTAGTGTGCGTATCATTCGATATATACGCCGGTGATTATTTCCGACGCGCGGAACCAAGAACTAAAACTACTACTTCTAGGCGCCGAAGCCTTTCCCCTGAAGGAGCTCTATACTCCCGGTTATTCTATTCATTGAGTGTGCGTGCCCTCCGATATATACGCCGGTGAATATTTCTCTTCCGATCCTGAGGTTGTCGCCTGGCAGTTGGCTTGAACCCAATAAGAATGCTGAAGTCTGTGTGTATGTGCGTGAAACAAGGTATCACCGCTGTCAGACATCTCTCTTCGATCGCGATGAATAATATTGAAACCTGCTGTGTTCGGCTTCTGGAAAGGGGCATTATATTCCAAGGAGTCTACGTGGCACCGATAACATGTCAAGCAAACGATTAATGTGGTTTCCTCGTGTATACCAGCCTACAGCACGGTGTCACTGCTGTGTGTGACCTTGGGTGATTTCACCAGGAAACGAGACCTTCTTAGTCAGTGTATGAAAGAGAAGTTTGACTTTAGCTTCGGACCCTCACGCCCAGACTAGTATATGGGGAACCACTATAAAGCTCGTATACTAAAGAGGCTCTACCAAAACAAAATACTATATCGACAAAATGAGAGCGCTGCATTGTACTTCAAGATCATCGGGCAGTCTTCGTCTCTGCCAAGCAAAGCGAATAAAAGATGCCTATACCCAATGTCCCTCATTGCTAAACATACAGTGACCACAACAATGTCAGCCAGTGAAACGTTCCTCTCGCTACGTATATTCTGGCGTTGTCGAGCTAAGCCACTGACATTCTTTTTTGACCTGCAACATTACTCTCCAAATGGAGCCAAAGCACTTCAAGGAGAAAGCCAGATGCCATTCTAGAGTCAAGGAGCGGGTTTACTTGAGTGTGCACATGAAAACAGCCCCCTTATTGAGGGTCCGGACTGCTTTGAAATTAGAAGGCAGCAGCAACTGCATGAGGAAAGAGGCTGAGCAACCTTATTGTCTCTGAAGTTACATGCGCGGCCTACACCAAGGCTAAAAGAGAGTAGCAGCAAGTATTGAAGTGGGGTCATCCATCTTTTCATCGCCTAATAAGATGAGTAAGAATAAGCCGAGTAATGACATGATGGCTGATTAAGGCTGAAATGGGTGCAGTTGGTAGTCACCGTCGTTCTTTTGTCCCTTGCAAGAAAGTTATTGACTTGATTCCATCTTCTTGCAGCCACGTGTATGGTGACGAAATGCAAAGTTTTCTTAACATCCAGATACCAGAGCACCAAGGGGCTAATCATGCATTCTAGCGTATTCAACAGTCGGCCGGGGCAGCCAAAACCCTAAGCAGGATTTGAAGCAGTGCTAGCGAAACCACATCTGCCTTGGTGCCCATGCAATACGCCCCTCAGCAATCACCCCAGCATCTCATGCTACATGTTGCATATGGTACACAGGATGTTTCACGTTGCTTGAACCAAGGAATAAAAAAGAACTGAACTGCAGCTCAGTGAAACCAATGGTACATTGATTACCCTCGTGTCATGCTTCTCTGAGTATTTCTTATGTTCCGCTTAATTGACTGCCTAAGTTTAGCTATGTAACTTTTTTATTATTTACTTTGGAATCAGGTGCATTTTATTAAACTGTACAGAGGTTTAAGAAACCATAAATTCTCTTTTTGTAGCAAAATTTCTCCTTCGTGTCCTTTTTTTCAGCGTTTAACGAAAGCCCGCGAAATACAAAAGAACGCATGAAATTGCTATTTTGTGCTGCCATACTGTAGCCCCACCAAGCGCGTTTTGAACGAACGAAGCAAGTGTGCACATGGTCTCAAAGTTAGCGGTCAACGCCGCTGTGCACAATGCCTAGAAGATGCGTCAGCACATGTTCCCAGCGCAGAAAGCGTGAGCGGTGATCTGCGATAAGTGGTAAGCTGGCCACCTACAGCCAAATCAAGTGGAGCTTTGATTGAGCTCTCATGCAGACATAATGAAATGGGAAAGGAAAGCAGTGAAGTGTGCCAGTTTGAGCTGTATGCAAGTTCCAGGAAGGAGCTTAAAATCAAGTTCAGAAATCCAGAGGACAAATGAATAAAGAATGATATTCTTAAACTATATTATGAAAAAGACCACTTTTTCATGATTATAAACAAGACGTCGAGAATCTTTTCTTGAAAGAGCGGTATAGGGCATATCGTAATAAACTTAGTGCTGTTCTGAAGCAAGTAAAGAATCAATGTTTTTCTGCAGAGTTTTCTAGGTGTAGCAACAATTCAAGGAATACCTGGAGTCTATTGAATGAATTATTAAGTAGAGAGAATAAATTTCATTTGGATGAGAAGTCGCATTGTACATTTGAGGAACAGGATCCTTCGTTCATTGCTAATTATTTTATAGCTGCGTTTGTATTGCCGCGAATATTGACAGTGTTTGTTCCTTCTTCAAATCTGCCGCCACACCACTTTATCACTTTGTTTGCGACGCAATACGCGACTAGATTTATCTCGATTGGTCGCAGCCAGGCAGAGCTTATTCTACGTTGTTCCGGAATGTTCTAGTAACTTTGCACGCTTTATCTCGAAAGTTCGCTATCAGCTTTAAATTGAGCACGGCCGACAGCGGCGGGAATTCTGTTCGACGACCGTCGAGCACGGTTTTCGCTTCGCCGCCGCCGAGTGATTCGGTCCGTTTTGGGCGCAAGTCAGCTCAATAAACAGTTTTCTTTTAGAAGGCCTTTTGTCCGTCTTCATCGCTCCTTCGACTGACGTCCCCACTACGTGACATCCGGGGGAAGTGCTGGATGCCTTGCCACGTTCCGGACGCCCCCTTCATGTCGTGACGCCAGCCCTCTGCGCTTCGCACCTGAGGACGAGCCAGCAGCTCAGCGAGCTAGCCGACGTCTCCAGGGAGAGGAGCCTTAGTTCTGGAAACTGCCGGACCGCACCAGACAGCGGAAAGATGCTGCTACGAGCACCGCAACCTCGCCGAAGATGTCGACACCGATCATACTGCAGCAGCCGCGGGTGCCGCCTACTTTCAATGGATCCCTAGGCGAAGAGCCCGAATAATGGTTGGACCAATTTGAGCGCGTGGCGTCATTCAACAAGTGGGATGGGATGATGAGGCAAAAATTGCACACGTGTTTTTCTCATTGGATGACTCCGCACGCACGTGGTACGAAAACCACTAGTCGTCCTTTGCGACATTGGAGCTATTCAAGAGAGAACTATTGAAGGGATTCACCAGTGTCGTGAGGAAAGAAAGAGCAGAACGATTCCTCGAGTCAAGGATCCAGCTTCCGAATGAGCCCATCAGTGGTTTCATCGAGGAGATGAGGGGCCTATTTCGCCGCGCGACACCGAGTTGACCAAGGAAAAGAAAATTCAGTGTTTAATGCGCGGCATAAAAGAAGAACTCTTTTGCAGCCTCGTCCGCCAGCCGCCAAAAACAGTGGAGGAGTTCATGCTGAAGCCTGCACGATTGAGAAGACCCTCGACATCCAAGCTTGGCAGTACAATCGCCCTTCCTCTGCCTGTGCAATCCGTTCGGACACGACGGCCACCACCAGCGACAGCTTGCGGGAAGTTATCCGCGAAATTGTCCGAAAGGAGCTACGCCGATTACTGTCATCCTCCCCACAGCCACAAGCAGCGGCTCTAATGGATGTGGTACGGGAAGAAGTGCAACAGGCACCTGACACCCCGACGGCCACAGAACCCCAGGCCATGACCTACGCCTTTGCAGTAAAGACTCCACATACCCAACGACATCCCCTGCATCCTGTCCGAGATGAACACCTTGTTCCCGACCGCCACCTCCCTGCCCCCGCCCGCCCAGTCTACGATTGACGCTCAAGCCCCTGGAAATGCGACGCCTGGAGGACTTCCGACAACCGGCCGTTGTGCTTCCATTGCGGTGATGCCGGCCATATTCTACGTCACTGCCCGTACCGACGTATTCGTCTTCGAGGATTTGCTGTTAACGCCCCACAACACGCTTCGGCCAACGTCCGAAGGAAATCGACGAGTTCCTGCGTCCAGAGGAGTAGACGCCGAACCGATTTTCGCGCTCACCATCGCCGTCAACCTCGCGTTTTGCATCGCCACGCCGCAGCTACGCAGCCGCGGCACGAGGAAGGTCTCCAAGCCCCCGTAGGGGAAACTAGACAGAAACTCTAGAAGTGAGGTCGCTCACGACCGAAACGCCGAAGATCCTCCACCGACCACGCCCCATGAAGACGCTGCAACAACACCCCCTAGAATACTGAAGGCCTCTCCACGCCGTAGTGACGTCACGGAGGTGAGATCTCCCTGGTAGTCGGCTTCACAGCGCCTAAATGCTATAGAGAGCTACCCATGTGATTTTTCGCGTGGAAAAGCTTGTGAGCTTAAATTTACCGTTCCAATATTTATTACGCTAAAGGACATGAATGCTAATGATTTGTCATTATTCTTCCGCACTGGCGCGTGACAAATGCATCCGCAGAGCACCATTGCCTACATTGTATTTTTTTTCTCTGATATTTACATTAGGACTCTTGAGTTTTTTTTTCTTTTCTGAGTTACTTCTCTTGATAATTGCTATGGATCGGGGGAGTAGCAGATAAGGACATCGCTGCATGGTTTCGTGACTCATCGAGATTGGATGCAGGAAAGCATTCTATACTTGAAACTAATACCCCAGTCTCTTGTATGGTATTTGAATCTAACTACAGAAACAATTAAGAGACATTTTTATTTGAACGAACGGAGTGTCATTTATTACCACGCTCATTTTGAGATGAACACGGCCGGCATGCCATTATGTACAAATAAATCATTTTTCATTCCAACAAATTGCAATGTCAGCTACGAAAAAACACACTTTCAAATGAAAAACATAATATGCAAATATGTACACACAATTTCTCATTCAAACAGATGCGAGTGTCATCAAAAAATGCAAATTATTTTCAAGAAATAAAAACCAACATATCAAAATCAACATTGCCTGCAAATGCAGCTCAATAATATTAAGTTTGCAGAGTCTTCAGTTTTCGCTTTTCTCTTGCTTACTGGTTGCAATCTTGTCATTCTGCACTTTACAAAGATTGTTGAGGAAAACATTTGCAGCCGCACTCAAAATGTACTTCATGACGGGCTGTGGTGAATGTCCATGATCACACGTGTCAAGCTCTTCATTGCTGTTAATAATAGACGATGTTAAGGCAACAAAAACTCCTTTTGCTTCACACAATCATCGACCTTTGGGGCATTTTTTTTTCATTTACAAGTTGATCCAACACTATGTCGATTGTTATAACTGCATGTACAACCACGGGTTGAAAAAACATGAGACTACCTCTCGTAGCGCTGGAAATTAACGAAAAATCATCGGTGTCGAAG